>NC_051176.1:108944778-109244778 GCF_013339695.2 Rhipicephalus sanguineus | reverse complement strand
AAATGTGTTTGAAAGTTCTCAAATGTAAGGAAAATGTAATATTTGCTTCATACTTACTTTTTCTGTAGCAGCAGACATCTTACGATGAGTAGAGACGTCATTAACGAGAGTAATTTTAGAAATTAAATTAATCTACTTTTAATTAGGGGAAACAGGCGGTCAGGTCAAATGGGAGAATTTAAGCCCTTGCAGCGAAGAGCCCATTGCCGCTTTAAAATATCAAAAAAAAAAAAAACGTGGTTCATCCCTCCGTCATAGGAATCGGTATAACACGAAAGTGAAACGCGTCCTCATAGAAGTAGTCGAATGTTTATTGTACATTGATATACGAGAGCTTGCACAATGTCTATTGGTGTGTGGAAGATATATCACCGCTTGATGTGGAGGCACCCACGTTGACGCCTGGTGGCACATCTCCATCCCTACGACTAACGTCCATCATCATGATTAAACATTTGTGGTAGCTCTATTAGTTAACATGCACCTGGACACAGCATGTGGTGAATCCCGCACAAAGATGGCCTCAACATGCACATAACAAACACTGGTACTCGTTATGCCCTTTTTTCAAAGCATCTCCATTTGAGGAGACAAACTGCAAGGTGTGTGCTCCCTATTAATAGGGTAACCTACGCCTGTGCTCATGCATACACTACTACAGAGCGCTTCTAAAACACGAGAAGCAGAGTTCGTAGCTTGAGCCGTGAACGCGCGAAGGCGTTCCGCTTCCGCTGTCGCGTGTCTCGCTGAACCAAAGCACCCACGTGCATGAGATTCACACGTTGACGTCGTTGCCTTTCTGTGGCGCTTATTGCAGCCGTTTTATTAGATGGTGTCAGTGCACTCGAAGCAGTAGGCAGCGGAGAAACACCGCTAGTTCATTTGGAAGCGACCTATACGCTGGCGAGGAGGCATCACCCGCTGGTGCAAAAGGCGAGTCACGTAACTGCGTCGTCACCGAATCGAATCACCGCGCACGCCGCATTTCACTGGCCATAGAGTTTCCTGGAATATTGAAGCGAAAGCCTTTGCGGCGCTGAGACTACCGAAACGCTCGCAGTAGGTGCTCGCTATTGTCATGATGCATTACTCGTGGCCTCCGAGATTGGCTTCGGCAACGCGCCGTCGCAAGTGTTCCTCAGCCCGTTCCATTGGCGCGGGGAGAGCGCAATCAGAAAAAGCGGTGTGACAGTCAGAAGAGCGTTGCTGATTTGACGCGGAGCTTCGGCTAAGGTCGCCATCACGCGGAATGGTAAATAGTTAACAAAAAGATTACACCATGGCAGGGCTATAAACGCGAAGGGAAACACGACGCGCGTCGTGTCTCCCCTCTAGACTGGCCGTGATTTCTCACAGGGTGTGCGGGAGAATGCGATGTGGCTGCCAGGCAAGCGTCGGAGAGTTTTTTTTTTTTTATGAACGGACGCTACGAGCGAGGCTTGGGCTAAAGCCGCCACCTCGCGGCATGTTAAAGCGTTGACAAAATTACACTTCTCCTTTTGGAAATGTGCGGACTGGGACGGCTGTAGCAACGGCGGGTTGCCGGAGCTAATCGCGGAGGCCACGCTTCACTCTACCGTTTCCAGACAGCGACCCCACTCTGCGAACCAAGAGCACTGTGAGAGGAAAGTGTGAGATATAAAAGACGCGCGTTCGTGTAACCTCCTTCGTGTGTTTGACGGTAGCGCAGTCAGGCGCCCGCCTGCTATCGTCGCGGACCGAGAGGTCGGAAGTTTGACTACCGTCAACGGAACTTTTTCTTGTAGATTTCTTTCTTTGCCATCTGATCGCGTGCATTTTGCTGACGTATTTCCGCGACGAAAATACGTCATGAAAGTCTTGGTGGACCCCGGCATATAACGCTATAACACTGGTGATATTTGCGGAGTGATGAAATACGACCGATTTCGCCGGCGAATCGGAAACCGAAATGCTGAATAGCGCAGCCGTGATACTCTTCCAAGACGTGCAGAATGACCAAGCGTCGTTATATCAACCATCGATGTACTTCGCTTCGTGGGTGCGCGGGCTGCGCTTGCCATAACACGCATAGCGCACGTATAGTTAACGAATGCAGAATAACGTCACTGCAATCGTTGTCGAAAACAGTGTCGTCATTCCAGGCGGAGGTCCTCGCAGGATGTTATGACGTGCCTGACAGAATCTTAATTATTAGTTGCTTAGACATTTTTGTATATTGGAAATGTTAGTACGTGCCGAGCTTCAGCAGTCTTCAAGGCAAGAACTTACTGTACCGCGCATTTTGTAACTCTTGTGCGCACGACAAAACAGAGAATGCGACGTTCTCAGCTGCCCAGTTCGGCAGCTGAGCACGTCGCTGGGCTCGAATTGCGGGAGTTCTTTCGTATCGTCACACACTGCAGCGGCGCTGCGCTAACGCTTAAGTGCGTGCGTTCGTCGCACATCGCGCAGCGGGCGCGTGCGACGCGACAGTGGACAGCGCCGAAGGCTGGATCCTGAGCCCCAACTACCCTAGCGACTACGCAAACTTCGGCACGTGCAAGTTCACGGTGCGCAAGCTAGGCAGCGACGTGTGCACGCTACGGCTGACGCTGGACGACTTCGAGCTGGAGGAGAGCGCTGACTGCTTCAATGACTACTTGCTGCTGCCCGACGGACAGAAGCTGTGCGGCTCCCTGCCACCGGACACTGTCAGTGAGTACACGCCCGCTGCCATACACCTTCCCCATTCAAGCCTTTCTAAAGATGTGCTACCTATTAAGTGACCGCACTGCAAACGATCTTTCTGTCGCCTGCCGCGCCCGACCAGCTTATAGACTATTTCACGGACGCGTTCAAGTGCCGCCATCTTGGGCTGTTAACATTGCCGTTTCGTATCCGTATCAACTAAACGAACAGTGCTAAGGTAAGCTCATACGCATGAAAACGATAGGGCCGGCGCATTCGACGTTTCATGACCTTGTTTATATGTGTCATGTCACAAACATAGTAAACGAAAAGAAACATTCATTAATCAGGCCAAGAAGGCGACGCCCATTAATCGAAAATAAAGTCGTTTAGGTTAGATTAGGGTATCGAGGCATTCTGGCTACAAGTTCACGTAACGCGTCCCGGTACATTAGACGATGCATAGAGAAATACCATGTATGACATGACACTCGAAATTGGCGCCCAGCTACATATCTAGACGCTGTTTCGTTGTATAAGGCGAGACGACAGATGTCGCCTTGCCATGTGTAAAAATCATGTGGCATCCATTGTCTCTACGTTTTGCCACATCGATATTCTATACTGCACCTCTGCGCCCAATCAGTGCATACTCCTGCTTATTTCTAATTTTTTGCTATTATTGTACCCGTTCCAGCAATCCCAATGCTTCTTAAATATACGTGCTTGCTTCCTTCATTTGGGGCGTAAACGAATTACACTTTGTTAAAATATGTCCCATCGTGTCTGTGGCTTGCATACAAAAATAGCGTATATAACTTCTATGCCTAAGCTGTCTGTATAAGTTGTGCCTGTAATCGCTTTAGTCATCAAGCACCGAGCCCTAACTTCAAAAAGTAAGGTTGTCCCCTTTGTGTAGATGTAAATCATTATGTTATTCTCTACCCAACCCTCAAACCACAGCAGACGTCTAAAATCTTTCGACGCTTATTGCTTCTCTTTCATTTGCCTTAGCCGTTCTTCATAGTGAAGCTTTGTTTATGCTCCCCGCAGCTTCAAAAGGTGTACTACCCACTGTCTCCATGGTTGTAGTGCTTCCATGCTCGCCTAAACTTGTCTACCGACGTACCTCTGCTTAATTTAAGGCTAGAATTGGTGTCATATCCCGAGAATACTACATAGTTAGCTGCGTGGTGACACTCGCGACAAATTTTTGCCTTCAGGGCGCACTCGGCAAGCAACGGAAAGGGCTCGTTTTCCGCGCCTCTCTATGAAGAAGTTTTCAAAATTGTAACCTAAAAACACCTGTCTGGTTTGTATGGGGTCTTGGACTATATAGCGACGGCAGTGCGTAAGTTGGCTCAGCGTCAAGGAAGTAATCGTGTGGAAGTGAACGAAGGCCAAGGAAGTGATCGTGTGTGCCTATACCCGCACTTTGCAGTTGTTTAAGAAGCTGTAGCATCAGCATGACATCACTTCTGTCTTGAGACACATGAGTGGTCATTATGTAGCGTACTTTCACGTGGCATCACGGTGTAGGCTTCAAGTAATAAGTCAGTACGGAACTTTTATCCTTCACGATCGTACTCTCTCTTAACCTGTGAATGGATCGAAATTCTTTGTAATGAGGTAGCTGTTTGTGAAATAGTAAACATAGAAAAAGATAACAGTAAATTTGGTCAGCGAAGCCTCTGCGGGAGTGCCAACGCGTTATTCTTCGTTTTCAGACAATAGAAACGTCAGTGAACGAAAAATTTTGAGAACGCACTGACAGATATCTTTTTCCCCTCACATCTTGACATACGGAAGTATATGGACCCCTGCACAAATCGCGTTGATCCGACCCCTTCCTGGTGTCAGGCTTCTCCGCATATTGTCACCCAGTGCGGTGAACGCTCCTCTCGGGCGTCTTCTAAAAAGACTGGGATCATAACCATGCATGTCTTGCGTACAGCTGCCAAATAACCTTGGAAATAGTTTCGTGGCTGCCCGGTCAGCTGCCGCATAATCATTTGGTTTTAATACATTAGACTCGCAGACAATATGCAGTGACTCGGAAAGCGAGTGATTAAATTGCGGCTTTCTTTTTCTTAGCACACATACACTTCTGACGGATACTAAGAAAAAAGCCCTCAAGTAATGCGATTAGCTCCCATACATGGTGAAATAAAGATGAAAGGATGAAAAGTTGAAAAACAAGGAAGAGGAGGGTAGTAACGCCAACAAGTAGCGTGATCGCTTTCAGTGTAACCTATAAAATAGTGCTGTGGAAGAGTAGTTCATTGATATAGCTCAGCTCATTATTCAGTATTTAAATATTGAATTTCGTAGAAGAAGTAATGCATAATTTCAGGTTTAATTCGAAAAAGTGCTTTGGTCACAGAGCACAATGGCGCGTATTTGTTCAGCCCCTTAACACTTCAAAAGCCTAGTACCAGACTACAGTGCAACCTCAATGAACTAAAATCTGCGTACTTCTGCGCTCATCTGGGCCATAACTTGATGTCTTACCGCAAGCGCCGTCATTGCATTAACTAGGATGTTCCTGCTTCGGCCGTGTTTTGCTGTGTTCCAGCAATGCGCCTGCTTAACCAGCGAACAAAGACATGTTCGACTGCGGCTCACATTGTCACAGTACGAGGAATACAGTTTCAAAAGAGAAAGGACGAGAGGTTCGCAGGAATAGGTTGCTACTTCTCGTCTAGGTAAGGTGAGAAACCCAAAAAAAGAAAAAGGGCGAGGGGGGATATAGACGGCAGGTGACGATATACAGTAGTACAATGGCAGATACAATACGCGGAACAAATGGCAGCGAAGCATGTGTTGATGATAACTCTCATATATGACTACGAATCTATACTACACTTCAACACTGTGCGTACGTGCGTAATGTTGGTCGCACTTAACTTCGCATGCAAATTCAAATTCAACAATCACGTAACGTCATTGCTCATTCCTAGTAGTGCACAGTGTATGGCATAATAGCCTTGCATGCGCTGCCAGTGACGTAACGGCCTTGTAATGTCAGATCTGACAAATTGCGGAAATCTTAGCTCCATAGCTTTGTAAGTGGCTGTGCGTTCAAATGTGTGATGTCTCGCTCTTGGCGATGAATGGCGCCCCTCGTTGCCCTTCGCAGAGACGGTGAGCATATCGAGGCGCCACAGCAGCTTCACATTCATCTTCTCAAGCAACGAGGCCAAGACGGCGCGGGGCTTCATGATCCGCGTAGAGCAAGTGCGCGACTCGTGCACCGACGACCTGCCGGACAGCCCGCTCTTCCCCACAGACTCGCAGCCGGAAGACTTCACGCCGCTCGGCAGGCCGCAGCCGCAGTTCGGAAATGGTGAGAGCAGCGGAATATGTAAGCACGTAATCTAAAACTTCCTTCAACAAGGAACAGCATCAGTGTGGGGCGTTTGCCGGGACGACGACGGCAACAGAGCATGCCACTATGTGATTGTTAAAATGTTCACGAGTGATCGACTTAGTACTTGTATAGTAATGAAGACACGAAAGGCGGTACAAGGCTGGAAGGAGCAAGTAGGTAGCGTCAACTAATATTTGTGTTAATCTTTTCCCATGCTGTGCTTTCTATCCACAAGAAGAGCTTTAAAAAAGGATGCTCGAAGCAATTCGTGTGCTTCGCTTTTTTTTTTTTACACCCGCGTTAGTCAACGCTGCGCTGTACTTGTTCCGGCCTTGTCCCATTTTTCAGCGCTCGCTTCTTCCCAATAATCTCGCCTTCCTCATGTTTGCTTACCCCTTTTCCTCATCCTCTCATTGACTGTATTCCTGTAGCATCCGCTTGCAGCCTTCTGAGATTGTTCTTATGGTTTTTAGTGGAATGGGCACTCCTGATATACCGGCGAAAATGTTGGACTCCCTTCTGTAGTCCGCCGCAGTAACAAACGGATAAACGAACAAAACATTCAGATCTGTGGCGTCACTGCAAATTTGAAATATGCGGCCTATGAAAACGTGATTTCACAAAGCTTTGCTCGTTTTACGATGACCTTTGAATACCTGATTAACAAAGCTCTTTTGTATGGAAACAAGGGCGGTACACTAGCACCCAAGAAAAGTTCATGAAGGCAGTTCGTATGTGGCGTTACGGACGTCTTGTGTTTTGATTGGTTGTGCTTTTATTGGAATCGCCTGCACGCTTTATGTTACACGTAACGTATGTGTGTGTCTGTATGCCGCAAATAACGCATCCAGTGTGCTTTAATTGTGTGACGTATTCACTGTGACGCATCCAGTGTGGTCCGTTACGCTGCCATTGCGGTAGCATTTAATCGCTGGGCGGAATGCAGAGACGCCCACAGGTACTTGTACACCCATGCACCCTAAAGAACCCCAAGTTGAGAGTAATCCGGAGCCCTTCTGTGAGCACTCGTTCGGTGCCATCGGTGGCGTTGAGAGAGATCGTTCTGAATATGCAAACCTATTTCTGTCTTTCCTGTGACTGCACCTGATCGTTGCTTCCTTAAGTTGTTCGCTCAAGGTTTTCATGAGTCCTGCAGCACAACACCATCGATGTCGAAGGAGTGCTTATAGTAACCTCGTGGGTATGTGCCAAGAGCGAGCGCTGCTCACGTGCGGCCGGTGCCCCCAGCAGGTGGGTGCGATCGGGACGTGCTGGGCTACACGCACGTGCTGTCGTCGCCCGGCTACCCGTACGGCTACCCTCCGAACCAGTACTGCTTGTACCGGGTGTGGCGAGCCGACAGCTCGGTATGCCTGCTTGAACTCGACGTGCGAGACTTCGAGCTGAACCAGCGCGACTGCTTCAGGGACTATCTCGACCTGCCGGACGGGACGCAGTTCTGCGGCCAAGTGTCGGGAACCAGTGAGAGCGTCATCTCAAAATGTGTTACGATTTCCGCGCACCAGCTTGTGTGCGCGCAGCTGAGAGCGCATATAGGTCCCGTGCAAGGAGGATGCGACGGTCGGCACAATGTAGACAGGGGGTCTTGGCGCAGGTACTGCAGAAGGGCACGTCCTTAACCTTACGACAACCACACTTGCTCGTAAAGATGACCTTAGACGAAGCTGTGTTGCTGTAGGGTACCACTCGTGCCAGGAGGAAGTCCGCGTTACCGCTTCAGTTGTTACATAGCTGATGTAGCCACTGTTCTCGGACGTTGTAAACTCTGGCTGCTTTAAGCTAGGTGTTTGTAGAGTCAGCGTACGGTAACTATTGCGCTTTCTAACTCTTTTTACGAAACAAGCATACCTTACCTGGAAAGAAATCACACCTGCAGAATGCGGACGAAACAATGTCATTGAATTGAAAGCTACAGTAGCCGAAAATATGAGGATGTGGCGAAAATAAAGCAGCCAAAGAGAAAACTGGAGTAAAGGGAAACAAAGTAACTGCGTCAGCTAAGCCTGCGTCTGTGCGATTGACAACTTACCGTATTAAATTTTGCGTAGATAACTTGCTAACCGAACAAGTCACTAACATTGTTTCCAGTGCTATGTGGGCTGGTCAACCAATAAGTATATAGCCTTTAGAGCGGCAATCTTCATTCAGCGAATACATGACATCAATGTTGTGATTGCCATAATGGGCCAGTATATGCAAGCTAATTTTAAAAAGGCACCTACAACTCGCGTTTCCCTATGTGCGGTAACTTATATTCGCGAAGACACTCTGTCTACAGCTGTACCCGGCGCACCTACAAGCTAGCAACGTCGAGCAGCACGAATTATCGAAAATGAAGAACACTAGTAGCGTTAGATGTTCGCATAATGTTTTAACAGGCAATGTCAATACCGCCAAAAATAAACTTATTTCAGTGAGTGAGTGAGTGAACAACTTTATTGAACGATCCGGCAAAAAAAAAAAGAAAGAAAAGAACAAGTGTTATTTAGTTAATCGCAACTAAAAAAAGGCAAGAGAGCGTTTATGTTTGTCAAATAATGCTACTTTAATTCATTGCTCCACTGCTAGCTCTTGAGCACATTTTGAAATGGATTTTTTCGTTAGCTTGTTCAAAGACCAGGGGCTGGAAGTCAAGAAATGCTATGGGGGGGGGGGGGGAGGAATGATAGAAAGAACTGAAGGAGTTATCCTAAGGACAGGCAGTCGAAATACCTACATTGTCGTACACTATACGTGCATGCACAGGACTTGCATGGTAAAAGCAGCCGAGGAGCTGCAGTAGGTGTAGCTAGGGAAGCGATAGATGTGAGAGCCTTGCAGGCTGTGCGCGCCAACTTCCATTCCCACCACTGCCCTCCTCCAGAGCTGCTGGAATTCGCCCCTGGCTCGGAGACGCTGAGGCTCAAGTTCGTCAGCGACGCGTACGGCTCTGGCAAGGGCTTCAACATATTCTTGCGGCAGAGGCCCAACTCCTGCAGGGGACAGGTACCCCTCGGTGCGTGCGGTGCAAGCCCCAACTCCCACGCGGAGTGCAGCGGCTAAGTCATTCTTTTTTCTCAGACCGCCCTATTCGCGACGCTTTCGGGGCATCCGTGGCGCCCGGTCGCGGGACAGTCTCCATCACTCGCGGGTCGCCATGGGTCCCCCGTTCGTCTCGGACTGGTGACGGTTCTCGGGAAAATGTCCATCCTCTCCCACGAAGCGAATAACCGGCATGGCCGAGAAATAACCGGCATGACAGTGTTCTCGACAATCTCTGGCACTGGACTCGAGAACAAACACGCTCGTGCCCCACCGCGAAGGACGGCTGTGCAGCTTTGAAGCCCGCTCAGCATCTCCACGTGCCACTCCCCCACTGCACACTTCCTTCCTCCCGCCCCCAGCGTTCGTTTGCGTCTACTACAACGTCGCTTCCTTTGGCTGACGTTACACAGCGCTGGAGTATATGCACCTGGTGAGGCCATGTCTGTTGCCGTAGGCGCCCTGCTATGCCGCAGCCCACGCCCAGCCACCCGAGTGTATTGCATGAGCTTCAACATGCACGCTTAATTACCCGCTTTAATAGGAGCCGCATATGTTTGCTGCCTTTACCACAGTCGCACTCATTCGCATCGTTCACTACTGTCATCACAGTTTTCCAAGGCTTGTCTGTGCAGAGGCGCTACTTGGCCATCCATATCCGGGTACGCTGCTCTATACACAGGTTACTGGAAACAAGAGGAATAAAACGAAGGGCGACACGAATACATCTCTTTTGTGATGGTTGATTTCCCAAGGAAAGTTGAAGCTTCGATAAAACATAAATTTACATATAATGTTGCGCACGTCGTTCCGCGTTCTGCTCTGTACTTTATGGATGGAAACAACTTTATTTCTCTTTTGTTTCAGTAGCACGTATAGGCTTACAAGGATATTGTAGTTTCACCTCAATTAAACCATCTTAAATGTTGGTTCATACAAGCATTAACCTCGGCGGCATTTATCGACAGTGCTGCCGTTATCCTTAGCGCAGTTAATCCCGCTTAGCGAATATTCTCCTTACTAACGAATTTTATTTTGGTATCACAGCAACAAATGACTAAACATATAAAATTCTACCGATCACTTTGTAACAATGGCGCCCGTACTCTGTACATGACCTTGGGGTGCAGGGCATGAGATAATGCAACGATTACATCGCAATCATCTGGTCTAAGGCATCCGGCCAATGGAAAGGAGCCTGTACGAAAAAAGAAAAAAAAGGGGGCTTTGTGAATTCGGCTCCAGGTACTGGCGGTTGTAAGGCGGCAAAGTATACGGAAGGAATAGCATTGAGCAAAATGGATGATTTCATCAAACCGGCCCAGCGTTCGTAGAATGGCTAGAAGTGCACCAAACATTTGCCTGTTGCTTTATTGCACTGGGCGATTGCTCCCTGTGCAGGGTGATCAAAATTAAGCTTTATGGTTTCCTTTAAATTCAGCACTGGGAGGTACGTGAAGACCACCTTTTCAAATAAGTTGCGTGGCCAAGGGTTACAAGGTGAAATAACAATTATCGCTGTCAGCCGCCCAATTAAGTGGGCATGCTTGTATTGAAAAGTAGGGACGTGCTTACACACACTTCCAGGTGTCAGAATTATTCTAGCGTAGCCGTGCTCGGAGATATCCGGCTGCAAATTTTAATTGCGGTTCGCATGACTACACATGCGAGACAGCGAGGATCGGCGCAGAGCTGCTCCTTGATGTGCCGCGGCAATTGCGCGCGGCCTTCAATCCGACAACGGGTCGAAGGCATAGGCAAAAGTGATAATGGTCACCCTTTTACTACCGGCTAGTGATATCAAGAAATGACTGCGCGTCACATCACCGAGGAACTTCGCTCCAATCTTACTTTTTTGCATGCGTTATCATGCGCAGCAGGAGATCTAGGAGTACGGGCATGCTAGAAGAATTCTGCCAGCAGGAACATGTGTATAAGCACGACTGCCTCTGTAACTTTCAGCGCGAATATGCCCGCTTACTGCATTCACTAAAAAGTTCATTATTCAATCTTAGTTAATTGGGCTTCTGACAGTGATAATCATCATCGCACTTTGTGTCCGCGTGCATACATAACTTGTTTGCAAATGCGGTCATCACGTACTTCGCAGTGCTGAATTTTAAGAAAACCATAAATCTTAATTTTTATCACCCCATATAACGGTGCTCGCGTCACAGTAACCGCTACCGTGAATAATCCGAGGTATTTATTTCTTCGCTCTGCAGCAATCTTTGATCTCGGCGCAATGTTGTAGACAGACTGGGCAGAAAAGTAGACATCTCGATAGCAGACAAAAAAAAGCAGGCATCTCGATAAAGCATACATAGAAGCATATAATGAGGTCATAAAGCTAGCAGTATCAAGCTTCCCAGTCCAAGGTAATCCTTTGCTACCTGGCGTATTGCACTGCGCTTCTCGTATATCGAATACGAGTAAACGGCGGCGATGCGCAAGGCGACTCGTATTGATGCGCCAGGCGAGGATAGACAGAGACAAGTCGCCTCACGCTGTGCCATATTCATATAGCGTGTCGCATAGAGGGATAGAAGTGTCCTCCATTGCACAGCAAAACGTTCAGTTTCCGGAAACAGGCACGGACTCGTTGTGGACAAACAGTGATGCACCAGGCGTAAACCCTGTCGCTCCTCACTACCTGGAACTACGGGCGAAACAACCTTTTTATTACTCTTCAGATGATTTTTAAATGCTCCCACAACCCACAAGAAAGTCACGGTATTATTTTTTTACTCTACATTAGTGGCTGCGCACAAAAGCAGTATAAGGTATTTCTACACTACTTGACAAAATACCAAATAAGTGCCGTTGTTGCCGAATTGTGACTGTCAGTACAGCTACAAGAATGTTTGCGGGTTTTTCTCAGTAATTCACCAGAGAAATAAGAAGCGTCTGCTTGTGCATATACATAGAGGTACACAGGGCTCTCTATTCGAAGAAGGGGAGGGGGGAGTCTCACTGCAGCCCCCCCCCCCCCTGGTCGAGTCCGATAGAAAACAAGCTTTGCAAGGGATGGAACAATGAAAATGAAGCGATGACGTGCTTCTAATAACGTCCTGCCTTTGGCCCCTGGCTTTCCGGGTGCAAAGGTGGGAAACAAACAATGTTTGGAATGCAACATCAGGGGTCCTCGGCCGCCATTGTCGTCAAAAACATGCAAGGCCATAGACCTGCGCAATTACGGGACATGTCCGACTCAGTAAAGGCATGGGGCAGAATTGCACCCCCCTTAGATGATTACGGAGGCCGTTCCCCCCCCCCCACCTCCCTCCCCACGCGCACGACTATGTGCATATAGGTGGATCGTCAAGTAACTGGATTGTTTTGCTCAAACGCTGTTTCAAATATTCTTTTCAACGCATACAATGCCACGCAGCTGGAGTGGAAAACGATTTTCTAACCCACCTTGTGTAAAACACACACACGCACACACAGCACTCACTCACTCACTCACTCACTCACTCACACACACACACACACACACACACACACACACACACACACACACACACACACACACACCGCTGTATACAAGTAGTGCAACATGCAAAGGTGCGGATTACTGATATACATGTATCGCTTCAAGAGACAACCGGTTATTCCCAAACTGATTGCTTTCTTTAAGCATAAGATTGCGCTTTGGGTCGTTCCACCAGCAGGATTGATCGTAACGTTTTGGGCGGGCGTACTTGGCACGATGTCTCCGGCGCAATGAGGGAAAGAGGATATCTCTGGATATCTCTATGTTTCTCCACGCCGGGGTAAATGTCGTGGGAATTGCAAGGAAAGGAAGACGACAAAATAGGGGGAATAGGATATGCCACGTGTACAATCATAGTGTCACTGGTTTCTGCATTGTATGGTACGCATAATGTATGTGATGTGCACACGCGCACAACGCGAGCATACGTGCATACACAGTTGTACGCGAAGGGTATATGCGTAGTAAGCCACGTCATCTGATGCGAATAGTGCAACGGATTCGGGAGACCGGCTTGCACACGCTAAGCACAAAACTCATTTCGCTTGCTCGCTCATTTCTTGTGTTCTGTTGCAGCCCAATCATTCTGCAGCAGAAATGCACCGTTATCCGCCGCATGGCTGATTGCTCTTGATAGCTCCGCAGCCTAGGCGAGCACAACGCATGCGCCTATGACTGCCGTGTACAGCTTTTTGCAAAGTACGCACTACCATTAGTGCTTTACTCCGCGCGACCTTGGTCAATTAATATTGATGCTTTTAAGTTTTATTAATTTCGCTATTTCTGTTCGCTGTTTATATCTTCAAGTCGTCATGAAATAACTATTGCTACGTCGAGTGCTTTGTATGTTGTGCATGTATACAAGTGTGCAAAAGATCAACGTGCGCATGCTGTGCGTTTGAAAGCATGCAGTACGCACGAATCGCGTTTAAATACAACTCAGGAACATGTTTGGAGCAGGAATGAAAGACAACTGCTATAGTATATAATCTCAAAAATGCGACAACATGCACGGTAACGTACATTGTTATTGTACACTCAGGTTTGTACGTGTTTTTTTTTTCTCTCCCTCTTTTCTTTCGTCCAGATCTGGCCGCGTGCTTCTATTTTCTGTATTCTGCGTGAGGCTGGGCGAGTGTAGTCAACGGCTGTATAGACTGAAAGCCGCGTTTATTGCGCATCCAATACGGAACACGTTTACTTTAGAACCTGCGAGCGCTAGCAAAAACATGTTATCTTAAAGGGACCCTGCAACACTTTTCTGAATTATAATGGAATAGTCTCACTATTAGCTCATGACGCTTCACGGATCACACGCCGCAAACATTTTTAGAATCGGTCAAGTACAAGCGAAGTTACAGGGATTTGTCGCATGCTCCAAGCGCTTTCTCTCTCCTCTCGTACTAGCGAGCGCGCTGAAAGCTACGCAGGGTGCGGAATGACAAGGGGGCAAGAAGATGTGTCCGTTCGTCAGCGCGCTTCGTGACATTAAGCACTTTCTTTTCTTTTCTTTTTCTTCGAACGCACGGTTTACTTTCACTGTGATCGCGAGCGCGCGAGCGGGCACGTAGCGGCCTGCCGCGGAGGCCACGGTAACTACACAGCCCGCGATGCTCAAATCAGCCAATGGCCGCGGACTTGGGTATATGGTGCAGAAATTTGGGTATATGGCATCATTTGTAGAGAGAAGAGGGAGCGATTTCTAGCTGACCTTGAGAATTAATTGTAAGTTCAAGGCCGCGCGCAGCGCTATGACATTTGGCTCGCGTGTTCTCGGAGCCTCGACTACCGATCGGTAGCGTTTTCTGCCCATGCTCAAAATGTGTTGCAGGGCCCCTTTAAAGTATAGGAGTGAGGCGATGACACTGCGCGCACAATTTAAGGCAGCCCCGCTACGTGTAAATAACAGTTGATGGAGCAATATTCGTAGCTCCGTCGTGATTTGTTAAGTGGTTAGACCGTAGAATTATATGCCACCGGTAGGCCGGTACTCTCAAATTTACATCTACTTTTAAAATTTTCGCTGTCAACAACCGTGAAAAAAACTGAGCGCAACCCGACGAGACAGCTTTGGAAGCCGTTTCGAAAGAATCTTGAGTAGTTCCAACATCTCCTTACATGCGCTTAATTTTAAAAACCTTAAGGCGACGTGCCTACGGGCTTACCAAAGTAGCCCAGACGAAAGTGAATGAGAACTTTGCAACATATTTGAGCAACCGTCGTACTAGGCTACTAGATGCTAAATGAAATAAATAAAGGGTCCGGTGTGATGTTCTCTATTTATTTATTAATTTATTTATTTATTTATTTATTTATTTATTTATTTATTTACTTATTTATTTATTTATTTATTTATTTATTTATTTATTTATTTATTTATTTATTTATTTATTTGTTTGTTTGTTTGTTTGTTTGTTTGTTTGTTTGTTTGTTTGTTTGTTTGTTTGTTTGTTTGTTTGTTTGTTTGTTTGTTTGTTTGTTTCAATGTCTGGTCCCCTTTCGCCGTATCTAAATAGGAGAGAGAGAGAGCGAATTTTTTTTTTAAGCAGCTTTCCGAAGGAGACTTGTTTTTTCGCGTAACAACTTCTGATGCGACGAAGCTAAATAACCATGTGCTGGTTCCGTGCGGCAGGCGTATGCGACCAGAGACTGTCGGCCGTGTCTTCCCTGGTCCGCTCTCCCGGCTACCCTCGTGCTTACCCGGCCAACCTGCGTTGCCGCTACACGGTGATTCGGCTGAACCGCAACGTGTGCCGGCTTCAAGTGCTCTTCAGGTGGTTCAGCCTCGAGAACAGCTTCGCCTGCAGGAAGGACTACCTCGAGATGCCGGACAGGACTAGGATCTGCGGGCGCTACGCTGGCAGCCGTGAGTGCGCCTCTCCCAAAACGTACTCCCTAATATAGTTTTTACGTTATAGCCCGTGAATACAGGCTTTAAAAAAAGGGGGGGGGGGGGCAAATTCACTAAGCGTAAGTGCTGTTTGCCATCACAGTTCGTAAGTGCTGTTTGCCATCGGCCAGCCGGCTTTGCTAATGATAGGCCCAGCGTCGCGATTGGCTAATACGTTCTTATACGAAGAAGTCTAGCGTATAGGAAGTCTAGCGTCGTAAATAAGGGCCCTGTTATAAGTATAGGCAAGTTTAGGTTGTCGTAACATGCTCCGTAACACTGGACTGAAACATATTTGTACTTTGATGTAATACACACGTTTTACGCTGCCTCAGAACGTGTTGAGTATTTGCTTAGGCACAAGACGTGTTCCAGCAATGTACAGCGTGGTTCACTGTTGAAAGGAACATCCCAATATGCGGCGCTTGTTCACTTTGCTAGCTCCAGCTTAAAGTGCTTGCGCAAGGTAAGATACCAAGTCAGTGCAGAAGAATGTAGAAGGGGGTCCCGCGTTACCAACTATCCGCGATGCGCAGCGCCTATAGGGGCGCCACTGAAAGCCGCGTAGCGGCGGCCGTTGGAACCGCTCGCGGGTCGCGTAGCAGACGCCTCATTTGCGCGCGTGCGATTCGCCGGTTGTGCGCATCCCAGATAATTACTTTTGCGGCAACAGTGTGCGCAAAGGAGCCGCACTTTAGAATAGTGGACATGTGTCCGATGTCACAGCTGTGTGGGACGACAATGTCCCCATACGCGACAAGTGTTTGTCACAGACAATCGACAACAAGCTTCTCCTACGAAGCGGAGCTCATCGTAAGTACACCGCTTTCTTTATAACGTTCCGATCACTAACGCCTGCATGCGTTGACGCGTGAACCAATGTTTTTTTCTCGACACAGTAGCTTCGTTTACGTGCCATGTGCTGATATAGTAGATTTTGAGGGAGCGCTGTCGCACCGGCGTGTAGATTTCACAGGGTCGGCCACGTGAAGGGTCAGCGTTGGTAAAACTTTGAAACCAGCACGATAAACTTGTGAAAAAATAAACGATAAGCTTGTCATCATCGGTGCAGAAGCGCACAGCGAACATTCTGCACCGATGATCGCATTCCAGTGCCATCAATAGGTAGAATGCAGCCGATTTCGTACAGCACACGTGTGATTCCACGGCGCTTTTTTAAAGGAGCCGTCACCTGCCCTACATTCTCTCGCATTGCGCTTCGCGCCATTCGTTTTCAAGTGAGCCAAGGTATCGCGTCTTATCAGTAATAACAACCTCATGTGAATTGTAGTGTCTACAATGCAGGCGAGGCGACCAAGTGTAAACGTAGTAGCGTTCGCTGAAAACGTAGCGACAAAAAAGAAGAAATAAAAACACGGTAATCGTTCTAACACTGCCGTAAACAAAGCGCGATTGCTTAGCTTCTACGTCGTACAGCCGCAATCCACCGCCGCCGTCGCTTTCGCTCATGAAATAGCACCGGAAACCTGTAGATGTGCGTTCCTGGCGATTTTTTGTGTGTGTTTGAGCAGCCGACAACGCAGCAGGTATTTTTCGACATCGCTGAGGCCCGCCAGAATCGTTAAATCACGATGAAAAACACATCCATCCGTGCACTCGCGTATAGACGCTCGCGGGAACACTGCTCGCCGGGCCCCGCGAGCGCTTCCGAGCCATGGCGGCAGATGGCGTCGTCGGCGCTTTGCGCATCGCCTATAAGTCGCCTCCTCTAAAACCAAGCGACCATACACTTGTCAGAAGAGAAATTTTGCACGTCCCAAGCATTCCGTTTGACCTTGGACCGCATTGAACATGACCGTGCGCTGTAAAGAGAAATGCATTCCTTTCTGATATATATGCAGTCCGATACACTAGTTGTCCGAAACATTCGATTTAATTTATGCAAGAAAGGGGGGGGGGTGAATACATGTGGCACCTAAACTCGATGTGGAAGTGTGGACCTAAGACATAACCCGCGCCGCGGGTTTATCCTTGTGAACAGTGTGAAAGCTTCGTGAATTCAGCCCCTGGTACATCTTCTCTCGGATAAACTGAAGCAACCTGCGTAGCATGTCAAACAAGTCTCTGTGAACGTCTCGAAGTGACGCCGCCTTTTAACTCTCGTAGTGTTCACGGAGTTATATTAATCACCCGAAGGAAAAGAGAGCTTGAACAAAACGTGGCTTTGACACCGTTCGACAGAAACGCGCGCATTGTCCGACCGTGCACTGTTACAGCTATGACCTGTCATTCCGGCCATCTATTACGGCGTGGCGTGCGCTGCGCATGTATACACGATTTAGTGTGTGCGAGGTACAATATGATGTTTCGCGCAGGAACGTACGACTTCAACCAGGACTCTGTCAACTTATACTTCACCACGGACGGATTCCGCACGGACACGGGCTTCGAGATTGAAATTCGTCAACTGCAGAACTCGTGTCTCAATCCGGTGGCAGAACGTGAGTGCATACAGTTTGGAGCGCAAGCGTGAGTTCTCGTCAATTGCTTGAAACTCGATCGAAACCGTGCTGTTCGTAAATTTCGCGCTATGTATACGAACGAAAATGTTAAGCGAAAGTGGAGCAAGTGCACAAAGCTGTAAGAATAACTTCCTTTGATCGTATAAGGATCTTTTTTTAAGGCAAGTTTTTTGCAATGCCTCAGGGAGGACAACCATTGTCTCGACTGCTACGCCTACGTAAAACAACAGCCGTTTGAGCTCAATTACAATGCTGCTTAATGGTTTAAACATTTCGATGAACGTTGCCAAAGGACAGTAAAAAGAAAAGGCATACCCCATGATCTCTCATTGATTACTTAATTGTGCATTTTCTTTTGTTTTCTTGCTTGTGAAAATTTCGTTCCGATTATACCGATTGCGATCAGGGACAGATAGAGTAGGTGTGTGTGTGTGTGTGTGTGTGTGTGTGTGTGTGTGTGTGTGTGTGTGTGTGTGTGTGTGTGTGTGTGTGTGTGTGTGTGTGTGTGTGTGTGTGTGTGTGTGTGTGTGTGTGTGTGTGTGTGTGTGTGAGAGAGAGAGAGAGAGAGAAAACACGCAAGCAACGTCCACGAGATATTCAGTGTGGAAAACCGCTGCGTCATTATCATCACAGTCATCGAGGTATGGCTCGATTCGACGCATAGATGGCTTCCTCGTGCGGTGTCTCCTAGCCCCGCACGCGCCAAATGGCAATCCTGAACAGTGCCATAGCTTACTCTGACATGCAATGAAGCCGCAGATGTTATTCAAGAAATCAAATACCAAACGCACAACCATCTATGCACGAATCTTAACAGCGGGACACTTACCACTCGTCTGCTTTACTCCACATTCAACACCGCACAAGATCCGTACTTTCTGGCGCCGTCGGTTAATTAACAGGCCAAAAAAGCCGGCAGATCCCACGCAATGTGGGAATCGATGTAATGCGAAGCAGCCAGCAAAGAGCTGCATACATCGTCTTGTATGTCATTGAGGAAAATGCGTGTCATGGTTTTCATGTTAACTCCTATTATTTATGTTCGTCACACAGTAACGTCGCGCAATACCAACTTCGGGGTCGATCAAATTAGAGAAACGGCCGCCAGCGCCCCATGAGCGTGGCACGCAAGTCATGCTGTACATGACATACGTGTCATGACTTTCATGTTAACTCGTGTTATTTATGTTCCTCACACGGTCACGTCGCAAGATACCAATTTTGGTGTATATCAAGCTAGCGAAACGGCCGCCAGCACCCCATGAGCGTGGCACGTGAGTCATGCTGTACATGACATGAGTGTCATGATTTTCATGTTAACTCGTGTTTTTATGTTCGTCACACAGTCACGTCGCGCAAAACCAATTCCGGGTAGATCAAGCTAGCGAAACGGCCGCCAGCGCGCCATGATCGTGGCACGTAAGTCATGCTGTACATGACATGCGTGTCATGATTGTCATGTTAACTCGTGTTATTATGTTTGTCACATAGTCACGTCGCGCAATACCAATTTCGGGGTACACCAAGCTAGCGAAACGGCCTCCAGCGTCCCATGAGCGTGGCACGTAAGTCATGCTGTACGTGACATGCGTGTCATGATTTTCATGTTAACTCGTGTTTTTATGTTCGCCACACAGTCACGTCGCGCAATACCAATTTCGGGGTAGAGCAAGCTAGCGAAATGGCCGCCAGCGCTCCATGAGCGTGGCACGTAAGTCATGCTGTACATGACATGCGTGTCATGATTTTTATGTTAACTCGTGTTATTTATGTTCGTTACACAGTCACGTCGCGCAATACCAATTTCGGGGTAGATCAAGCTAGCGAAGCCGCCGCCAGCGCCCCATGAGCGTGGCACGTAAGTCATGCTGTGCATGTCATGCGAGTCATGATTTTCATGTTAACTCGTGTTTTTATGTTCGTCACACAGTCACGTCACAAGATACCAATTTTGGTGTATATAAATCTAGCGAAACCGCCGCCAGCGCCCCATGAGCGTGGCACGTAAGTCATGCTGTGCATGTCATGCGAGTCATGATTGTCATGTTAACTCGTGTTTTTATGTTCGTCACACAGTCACGTCGCGCAATACCAATTTCGTGGTAGATCAAGCTAGCGAAACGGCCGCCAGCGCTCCATGAGCGTGGCACGTAAGTCATGCTGTACATGACATGCGTGTCATGATTTTCATGTTAACTCGTGTTATTTGTGTTCGTTACACAGTCACGTCGCAAGGTACCAATTTTGGTGTATATAAATCTAGCGAAACCGCCGCCAGCGCCCCATGAGCGTGGCACGTAAGTCATGCTGTACATGACATGCGTGTCATGATTGTCATGTTAACTCGTGTTTTTATGTTCGTCACACAGTCACGTCGCGCAATACCAATTTCGGGGTAGGTCAAGCTAGCGAAACCGCCGCCAGCGCCCCATAAGCGTGGCACGTAAGTCATGCTGTACATGACATGCGTGTCATGATTTTCATGTTAACTCGTGTTATTTATGTTCGTTACACAGTCACGTCATAAGATACCAATTTTGGTGTATATAAATCTAGCGAAACCGCCGCCAGCGCCCCATGAGCGTGGCACGTAAGTCATGCTCTACATGACATGCGTGTCATGATTGTCATGTTAACTCGTGCTTTTATGTTCGTCACACAGTCACGTCGCGCAATACCAATTTCGTGGTAGATCAAGCTAGCGAAACGGCCGCCAGCGCTCCATGAGCGTGGCACGGAAGTCATGCTGTACATGACATGCGTGTCATGATTGTCATGTTAACTCGTGTTTTTATGTTCGTCACACAGTCACGTCGCGCAATACCAATTTCGGGGTAGGTCAAGCTAGCGAAACCGCCGCCAGCGCCCCATGAAGGTGGCACGTAAGTCATGCTGTACATGACATGCGTGTCATGATTTTCATGTTAACTCGTGTTATTTATGTTCGTTACACAGTTACGCCACAAGATACCAATTTTGGTGTATATAAATCTAGCGAAACCGCCGCCAGCGCCCCAAGAGCGTGGCACGTAAGTCATGCTCTACATGACATGCGTGTCGTGATTGTCATGTTAACTCGTGCTTTTATGTTCGTCACACAGTCACGTCGCGCAATACCAATTTCAGGGTAGATCAAGCTAGCGAAACTGCCGCCAGCGCTCCATGAGCGTGGCACGTAAGTCATGCTGTACATGACATGCGTGTCATGATTTTCATGTTAACTCGTGTTATTTATGTTCATTACACAGTCACGTCACAAGATACCAATTTTGGTGTATATCAAGCTAGCGAAACTGCCGCCAGCGCTCCATGAGCGTGGCACGTAAGTCATGCTGTGCATGACATGCGTGTCATGATTTTCATGTTAACTCGAGTTTTTATGTTCGTCATACAGTCACGTCGCACAATACCAATTTCGGGGTAGATCAAGCTAGCGAAACGGCCGCCAGCGCACCATGAGCGTGGCACGTAAGTCATGCTGTGCATGACATGCGTGTCATGATTTTCATGTTAACTCGTGTTATTTATGTTCGTCACACAGTCACGTCGCAAGATACCAATTTTGGTGTATATCAAACTAGCGAAACGGCCGCCAGCGCACCATGAGCGTAGCATGTAAATCATGCTGTACATGACATGCGTGTCATGATTTTCATGTTATGACTTGTCATTTATGTTCGTCATACAGTCATGTTACGCCATACCAATTTTGGTGCACATTCGATGAACCAAGCGACCAGGAGAGCACAAAGTCGTAGGCGGCTAGATAGATAGATAGATAGATAGATAGATAGATAGATAGATAGATAGATAGATAGATAGATAGATAGATAGATAGATAGATAGATAGATAGATAGATAGATAGATAGATAGATACGCTCAAAGTCGCAGAAGTTCGCTAAGAAATGCTTCGCATTTAAAACAATACAAGCCATGACTACTGTGTGTGTACATAAATGACCATAAAGATAACACTACACCATGACAAGTGGGGGGGGGGGGGGGAACAAACCTTCCGCTATCGTTTATAAGCTGTGCAAGCCGTTATATTTTGCATACTTCTTTACATTATGACCCTTTAGGTCACGGCTGCCAGAGTGTTGGATATGTCAAAGCAGCCTATTTTTTTATGACTCAGTTAACGAGGAGGAAGGGATTTCTATATCGGCTCAAAGCTTCGCTTTTTTTTTTCTGTCTTTTGTCGCGAGTGGCCTAGGGCTATCAGGAATGCCTAACGCAAATTATAACAAGCCAGACGTTCAGAGGAAGATGGAGGCTTGAAGAGATAAAAAATCCTTGAACACGGGATGTCGATGGAGCCAACGGTTCGGCAAGCGGACTTGTCTTTGTTGCTGTCTTGACGAAGACAAGTCCACTTGCCGAAACGACGGCTCAAGCGACACCCCGTGTTCAAGGATTTCTCATCTCTTCAACGCAAATTATGACGCACAAACAGCCTGCTTTCGTTGTTTACTTGTGTTCACTTACAAAAACTGGCACAACATCCGAAGAATCGCAAAAAAAAAAAAGTAGGCAACTCTTTATATAATTTTCATCATGTTTAAACATCTTTAATTTTCAACAACAACGAACAACTTCCTGTCTAAATTGTCCGGCAGTACCGCAGAAGCTGTACTGCCATCTACAGCAGTTTGTGCATTACCGTCGCAATTGTTAATCAGTGCATGCGTGCTCCGCAATCCAACCCTTCGTTATGTATACGTATTTATGAGGTATCACTTGCATCTGATCAAAGTATCTTCTTGCCGTTACGAATGACGACGCAATAATAATATCAGTGTTTAGATTCTGCGTTGACGTCACAGGTTCACACGCGCCATTTTGTTAACGACGTTTATGACTTGTCGCTTGTCATAACAATCCAGCTGTAACTTCTGCCCGAAGTAATGACCAAGAAAAGAGTTGTCCTGTCAAACTGGCTGCTCAACAAAGATTGAGCCGTAATTTATAACTCAGATAACAAACAACCGAGCCGTGGTTTCTTTCGTAATAATAATTAATTGCTGGCGTTTTACGTGCCCAAACTACGATATGATTATAAGGCACGCCGTAGCGGGGGACTCGGAATTAATTTAGACTACATGGGGCTCTTTAACGTGCACCTAAATGTAAGCACATGGGCTTTCTTTGCGTTTCGACCCCATCGAAGCGGGGCCGCCGTGGCCGGGAATCGAACCCGCGCCCTCGAGCTTAGCAGCGCGACACCTTCCGTGCTATAAGGTATACCACGGAGGTATAGCCTCGATTGTTCAATGATCCGTAGCAAAGCTTGTTTGAGGTTTCAAAAAACTCATAAAAATGTGACGCCGCTCGTTCAGTTGTCGTGAGTGCGACGCGCCAAAGGTCGGGAGCATTGTCCATCTTCAGGCCGCAAAGCTGGGAAGCGATGTTGACAGCGAATGGCAGTCATCTTCAGAGACGCCCAGACTGCTCAGCAGGGGTGCGTATGCGAATCATCACTGCCACGTCTTACATGGACTCTCAACAGATATTTGTGCCTCTGTAAGCATGAACGCAGAGTCGCGATACTGGTTCGTGTATATATATATATATATATATATATATATATATATATATATATATATATATATATATATATATATATATATAATAGTTGGTCCGGATTTACTCTCTGTACTTAGGGGTTCTTCAGAGTGTAAGGAAGTCTGTGATAGTCTCGCGGAAGTGTATACACTTTTACTATGCGGTTGACTTCAACCACTGCTAATTTCCCGCGGCTCCAAGTGCCCGCGGAACAGCATGTGGGGTGTGCGCTTGTCGAGCCCTGACACTGTGCCTTGACGGGTGGTGTGTCAGAGGCGTCGCGGTTCACGTGTCTTTTGCCATACAAGGTGCGAAGCTCCCAGCATGAGCGACGTTTCAAAGATCGACGCGCAGGTTATTGGCGAACTCTTGCGACACGTGATAGGGGCCGATTATCAGGCAATGTATATTGAAAACGATGACAACGACAGGTTCTGGTCTGTTCGTTTCTCGTGACTATTTCAAACATGCTCTAGCTGATGAAGGTCGATCTTTTTGTATTTCCTTTTTCTTTTTTTTCTTTCTTTGTTAACAACAAAAACAGAGCCCCGAAAAATTTCTGGCCGTGCGTGGGAAGCATATACGATCGAACCTCGTTATATCGAAGCAGCATCGGGTATAACTAAACGATTCGTCATATCCGATATTTTCTTCAACTGTAGAGATAAAAATCGTCTCTAAGAAATTGGCAATCTGGCTAGCGCAAAAATCCTAGATTCGAAAATGCATGCATTATGGTATCCTAGAAACTCATCCATAGATACAAGAACGCAGTGGCGCCAGCCTTCGTCGTCACATGAACTTCCAAAATCGTGTTCCTAAGTTTTTCCGTTCTATTCATACGGTGGCGCAACCAGTCAAGGGCGCTTCTTGTTCTTTTTTTTTCTCTGGATGACCAAAATTCACGCGACTTTTGTGAACAATTAAAAAAATGTGGTCGAGAATTGTCTTTGAATATTTATTTTGCTTTTTATGCTACCTTTACAACATTGAGTCTCGCGCGAACCCAATATTTCTTCGTTACAGCAGATATGGCGATGGCTGTCGCGTTTTCTGTTTCGTTATAAAAAAATTTAACTGAAATGAAGTCGGACCAACCAAAGTTCGCATTTCGTTTAATTGATAACTCGCCATATCAATGCTCGTTATAACAAGGTTCAACTACACGACAGTAATAGGAGCACACGCTCCAGCGTGAAAGTCTTCCCGGCCTTGAAGCAAGAGAGGTACACAGTGCTGATTTAATTCGTGGAACTCTTCTAAGCCGTTACGATAATGCAGCCAGATGCCCGATCGGTCGCTCACTGGCAAAATCGCCGAAGCCTGAAGCTCCGTTTCGCGACTGGTATGGCAATGAGGCCGCGACTGTATAGCTATGGCGAGGCGAGCTCTGCAAGCAGCGTGGCGGCGGCGCACGCAGCTCCACCGTCGTCACCGGGCAGTTGCGACCGGACCGTGTCCCGAGACGTGGAGATCGTGCGGTCGCCTTCGTTCCCGGGCGACTACCCGGGTGGGGTGCGCTGCGTGTACAGACTGCGGCGGTCGCGGCCCAGCGTGTGCCAGCTGCGGCTAGACCTGGTCGACTTCGACGTCGAGGACGCCCCGGACTGCGTCGCCGACTCCTTGCTCATCGAGAGCACGGGTGAACGACTCTGCGGCTTCCGGTCGTCCACATCACGAGGCGAGTACCCATCATGCACCATCGCCGTCACGCCTTCACAAGGTGACGCGTGACAGGACGCGAAGTATACCATGCATGCGCCACACGATGGTACGTAATTGAGAGGGAAATATTTAGCTCGGTAGGATGGATACACGAGCCTCCTGCTGTCGCTATTTCACTTATATGCGGTCTCATGCGATACGAGGAACGAAAATTACTTATGAAATACTGATTAACAACATGAAGAGGAAATGCAGGATGTTAAAGAGATACTTGTACCTGGTTGACTGCCCTGCACTAGGTTGAGGAAACGCGGGTTGGAAAGGGGGCAGTGAAAAATAATCAAACGGTGAATGGTGTAAGTTTACTCTTAAGATTGGAAAAAAAAAAGAGTCACAGTTTCGACGCAAGGGCGAAGCAATGAATGCGATAGCAGGAAATTGGAATCTCACACGAAGGACGACAAGCAGCTCGATACTTGCAGCGCGCCGATGAAGCACCAAGAAGGACGCCCGAAAAGAACGCACAGGTATACACAGGACAAGCGTGGACTAACAACTGTCGCAGTTGTTACGTCTTTGTGCTTGAGCAACGCGCTGCAAGTGTCGACAATGGAGAATCAGACGCCCTTAGATATGTCTTTTTCTTTTAAACTGCGGCGCATGGAGTGACACCTCTGCGTCTCCTGCCACACGGGGCGTCTGACGCAAAGCGTGCCCGATGTTTTTTTTTGTTTTGTTTTTTTTTTTTTGTTCCACATCACGCGTGGGTACAGAAACGGGCCACTTTGTCGTGCGCGTCTCAAGGACAGTTTTCCAATTGAAAGAAAATGTAGGAGCGTTGCGTGATAGAAGCCAAGCTCAAACTCCTCCGAGATCTGCATACCTCCAGCGGTAAATGGTGTATATAAATAACTCGCCGTTATTTCGATGGCGCATGCATGGCGCGTGGTTGAGTTGTCCAACGCAGCGCGCTGGGGAACGAGGGGTCCCTGGTTCGAATCCCAGCTCGGGCGCTTCAGAATTTTTTTTCTTCTTTATTTTGCTTTGCGCCTTATATATATGCATACATATACATATCCGGGACATGACGGCGTTAGCAAAATTCCGCCGAGAGTGTCCATATAATTGTTATCGCAATAAAAAATTGCTTCGCAAGCGGAATCGCATCATATGTACCCTGTTAAGGCGTTTATCGTCCCCAGGCGCATGCTCTCGTTCCTTAACTAAATGAACAATAACGCCAAGCATGACAGCCTAAAGCAAAGTTGCGCTCGCACCAGTCGAAATTGTTCGTTAGGTTGTGTTCGCTCGTTAGCTGCGACGTGGTTGATTCTTAAAGGGGTCATGAACCACTTTTCCAAGTAATGATCTAATGACCTTAGTATTGGAGTTTACTGCCTCCCGAATCGATTGCCGCAAAAATTCCTCGAATCCGTCAAGAATCAGCGGAGTTACGGGGGTTTGGCGCACGCTCTCAGCGCTTTCTCTCTTTTCTCGTGCCGACGAGCGCACTGGAAGCTAGACAGGGAGGAATGAAACGGGGGTAAGAAGTTACGTCAACGCGCGTCATGAAACGCGATCGCTCTCCCGCTGTGATTCGCATGCGCGAGTGCGGCTACCGTGTAAAGTTAGCAGACTGAGCAGTGCGGCGCGGGCAAGTGGCGGCACCCCATGGCAAGAAGCGCATCTCATCCGGCTATCGGCCAATAAGCATGCTATGTCTCCGCGACGTACACATGCAGACGCCCCGCCCACCGACGAGAGTGAGAACCGGCCTCTGTTTGAAAAGAGGGCGCCTGAGGAAACGGCGACTTCGCGCTCCGCTTGTGGCCTTTACGCGGCGCGCACGACTGTAATATTTTGCAGAGCAGTTCATAGCCGTGTCAGCTTTCCGCAGGTTGTGTTTTTTCAACAAGCCCAAGGGGTGCTTCATGACCCCTTTAATTTGAATGCTGACATAAGTTTGGGTCATGCGGATCTGCAAATAAATGAAACTGTCATTGTCGTCATTACTTAAAATATGCACCACAGCAAAAACACCATTGCTGAGTAAATTATTATTAGTGTGCGAGAAGCAGTTAAAATAAGCGCTTGAATTTACTGGCGGGATCAGCGTTTGTCTTCGGCGTCAGAGACGCGATTTGAGTTTACCATCCTTTATGCCCGAAAGGAAAAAAAAAATAGAAACAGTTCGGCAGATCCCACATCTTGTGGGAATCGGTTTCATGCGAAGCAGTCAGCGAGTAGTTCTATGCTGCATTTGTAAGAATAGTAGGTGTGTGCACATCGTGGGCTTACCAGGCACGTCGACAACACTGGCGTTTAGTAACTTATGGTCTGACGTAACGTCAGCAGTCACGTTAGAGTACATACGTCAGTATGATCGAAACGAAGTGCACTTTACGGTGCGATGATACGAATATTATACGTAACTTTCGTTATAGCGTATTCCTCCAGGGTCGAGCAACGCTTGAATATACCTTGCTGAATCATAGGAATAAAAAATGTAATGTTTATTAGACTGCTATGAAAGCGGAGCCAAAAACTGGAACCACAGACGTTAACCTGGCATGACGCCTATATCGTACGAGTACATATGTAGTGTTTACTGCTTTGTTATAAAATTAGCCAGCACCACAACTAGAATTGACGTTGCACCGCCATTGCGCCTGCATAGGGTGTTTTTCCAAAGCAGCTTATAGACCTGGCGTGGCTCTGTGGTAGAATACCTTACTGCCGCGTAGAATGCTTGGGTTCGATCCCTGCTGGGATCGTAATTTTCATTATTTGCATTCTTCGGGTCAACGCTGCCGACGTCGGTTTTTCTTAACGCTCTCGCATTTAAATGACCAATGTCTGTTCTCGCCGTTCCTGGGTAGACAGACAGACAAAGAACTGTGATGAAGTCCTGAGGGACTAGCCGGGGAGGACCCGCTGGGGCCGCTGGCTGCTCCCATGTCGGAATCGGGAGGCCATGCCTCTCCGCTCTTTCACGGGCCCTCTAGACGGCCGTTGACTGATCTTGAGTGCGGTACTTATATAAACTGTCAGTCACCTGTGGCGCATACCCGTATACCGCGGCCCGTGGTAAATGGGTATGTGCCACACGTGTCTGGAGGAAAAGGTTTGCCGACGTACGCGACAGGATTTTCATGTTATTCATGTCATGACGAGACAGTCATATTCTTTAAATACTGTTACCCTCCCATGCCAATTTCGGTCTACACCAAGTTAAGGAGGTGATCACGAGCAGGGTTGCCATTGGTGGCTACTTTTCGCCAAATTGGCGAATTTTAGAGGCCCGTGGCGACAAAAAATTATAAATGGCGACATGGCGAATTTTTGGCGATTTTCGGCTTAGGTCTCCACTGAGTTATGCATCCTAAGCTCAGTGTCTTTCCACCGAATGAGCGGCAACATTCTCTGTATTTTTCTTGGTTTTAGACTAACGAGTAGAATGTGCACATTACGCGTCATTCTGTATGTCCGTCCTGTAACTCGTGTGAGCTCCTCAATTCATCTAGACACAGGAGGTACTGGAACGTCCCCCAGTGACATCCTAGTAAAATGTAAGTCGGAGTACTTCCTTGCGTACCGCAAGGTGGTGGTGTTTGACTATAAGTTAATGGCTTTCGGTGCTTTCAGCTTCTCTAAAGTTTCGCTTCTGAAGCGGCTAGACGACGAGTTGGCCGTGTGGTCCGACGTTTTTTTCCGCCAAAACTCCAACTGTTCTGAATAGCTTGGCGAGTTATTCACTGTTGCAGTACCCCCAATTCAGCTCTTAAAGACTGTTTTGGAATAGCGAAGAGAGGCGGATACGCGGCTATTTGTGCGATAAAAAATATTTATTCAGGCATTTTACACTGTTCTTGGTGAGCGTGTACAAAGACAACAATTGCTATATAACATTTTACATTGTCTACCTGTTCATTTATAATGCATTGGATTTACGCGTGTAGATATAAGTGACTATAAGAAGGGGTCGGTGGCGTCCGGTATCATATTAGTTCACACTGAATAGGTGTAAGACTCACTAATTATCGGTTCCTGTAAGAATTCTGTCGTGTTATCTTCAATAAACCTTTTAATTCTTTTAATTCATATAACGGTACATAAAGCTGTCTACAAACAACGCTTTCACGGTTTTCGCCCAAGGTTTACCACACTTTTACCTTTGAAACCGGCGGACAGGGATGGAAGGATATCATGAGCGTTTCATTCATTCACCCTTGCGCCACCACGCACATCTTGCGGCTAGTCGGAGAAGCAGCACCATGCACTCCCATGGTGAAGCGGGCGATATGACTGGCATTGAGAAACGTCACTATAATATAAGGGTCATGGATGGTACTGTATTCTACGGTGCTATGCGTGAGTGGAAATTTTTATTACTGGGTATGCCGCACATATCCAGAATGGCGACTTTTTTGGCGAAATTTGTAAAAGAATGGCGACTTTTGGCGACTTTTTGCTCGTCGTTTGGCGACATTTACTCGAAAGTCAGTGGCAACCCTGATCACGAGAGCACCCAGACGTAGGCGGATAGATAGATAGATAGATAGATAGATAGATAGATAGATAGATAGATAGATAGATAGATAGATAGATAGATAGATAGATAGATAGATAGATAGATAGATAGATAGATAGATAGATAGATAGATAGATAGATAGATAGATAGATAGATAGATAGATAGATAGATAGATAGCGAAGTGCACTGAGTGATGTCCGGCGAAAGAGAAAGGAAGCGCGCCAAGAGCGAGCGCCATCGAAGGAGCGGCCCTCTAGCGGTCTTCTATCAAACTAGAGCACGCGCTCTTGGCGCGTGCTCTACTCTCGGCGGAGCACGCGCCCTTGAATCAACGGAGGGCACAGCTGCGCCTCTAGCGGGAGCAACGAGAACTAGCGTACACAGCTGGAGGGACAATAGACAACTTCCCAGCAAAAGGAGCAAGCTCATAAAACATTAAATGCGCAGGGTATACATCTATACATGAGTAGCCGACCCCGGCGGTCGTTATAGACATCTCCGGTCCAGCACTTTTATGATTGGCATTAAACTGATTCTCTCCCTTGGACAAACAGATTTGAAAAATTCAACACCCTATATTTGCTCAAATCACATTTGTAAAAGGTAACCCTGTCAAATAAGGAAAAACATACATGCCTCATAACCCGTATCCAATATTACCATACGAAGATATGAAACCTGTATGTACCCATCAAGACACAAGTGAACTGGAAGATGAAAGCTTGAAGTGAATATTATTTACCACGAATAAGCGATGTGGCTGCAGTCAACGTTTCGACTAGTAGCCTGTTAGCGTGACGAAGACCAAGTCCGCATACCGAAACGTTGGTTCCAGCGACATTCATTGTCCAATTACTGTTAATCACACGTTCCACTGTATTATATGCAACTGTTGGATAAAATAAGCTGTTATTTTATCCAACAGTTCCATCCAATTTTATCCAATTTTATCCAATATTTTCAGCCAATAACACTGAGCGTGTTATTGGCTTTTCTTTATTTCTCGCACTTGTATGCTGAGTCGTGCTCCATTGCAGTGCTCTACTTCCCACGAGAGGCGGACGAGCTGCGGCTGGTGTTCACCTCGGACCTGACCACGACCCGCAAGGGATTCGAGATCAAGGTGACACAGAGCGACATCGGCTGCACACGGGCACCACTCGGTGAGGCCAAGCGAACACTTCTCTCTACTGACTTCGTCTTTTTCTTTTTTTTAATTATATGTTGTTTAGTACTTATTATATGCCTGCTATATTATTATGGTGCGGGCCGAAGTTTTATTCTTTTTTTTTCTTTTTTTTCATACCTCACAATAAAGAAAGTAAAGTACTTATTATAGTACTTCTTAGTACTTTTATATAGGCCGGCAACTCCTTTTCACTTATAATAGGATTCGTGAAAATCGCGGCAATGAAAAAAATTACATAAAAGAGCACCTAGGGATAGTTCATGAAAATCAGTCAAGCCATAAAAATTATCACATATTCACGAAGTCCATTCTCGTAGCGACACGAAAAATAACACAAAATACAGTCTCGTCACATAACACATAAAATGCAGTCACACGAACAACGTGTATGCTGAAAATAACACACAACGTCCACTCTCGTAACAACACTGAAATTGGCGAAGTCCACTCACAATGACACAGAATAAGTTTGTACATGAAGCGACACACAACGCGAAACTATAGCTAAGCAAACAATTTCTGTCGTTAGCGTTTAGCCACAGCGGCAGCACAAATTGCGAACTTTTGACCGCCGCAGTGCAAAGTTGTGCACCGTTGTGGATGGCTTTCAGCGTAACCGGAAAGTTTGGCACAGCCGGGCGCGGGTGACGTACAGCTACGCTGGTACCTGTAGCAGCTGTACGTTGTTCTAACAAGCTTAACAGTAAGCGCCTAAACGCTAAACACACGGTACGATTCGGCGTCCCATCCGACGTGTGGCGCCGTATGTTTCGACACGCGGCACACGGCGATTCAGGGAACATGGCACGAACGAGCGAGCAGCGACCGATCCAGTGCCTCGGCATTTATACGCTACGTTTGTTGATACGCTAGTTGAATGCGTAGGGCACTGAGCTCCTCGGGACGATCGAAAGAAGTTGGTTGGTTGGTTGGTTCCTCAGTACTTTGGCTCAACCCACTCCGGAGGATAGGCCATAAAGCGGACGGTGCCTTGCTTAGGAAACTAATTCACTTAGTGAAAGAAAAAGTTGAAAATGAAATGTTTAGCCTTTACATATAAACTCGCAAGATTTAAAGAAGAGAAAAAATAAACGCCTATATGGAAACAACAACAACAATAATAAAAATAAATATATACAGTTGCATATAAGACAACTGAATTCCGCTACACTCAACATTCAATTCTTTTGGATTCTCATAAAAAATTAGAGACAGCGTTAAAAACGCTCCTGTGGCTAAAACCAAATATGGTTGCCCCAAATGAAAGAATCACCGGAAGTGACAAATTCATGCCCAACTTCCGCAGGGGTTCTTCTAGTAGTCTTTTTCTTTGTGTTTTAAATCTTCGGCACGTCAAAAAGAAGTGCTCCAGAGATTCCCTCTCATTACAGTGGAGGCATAACGGTGACTGAGCCAGATCCGACCTGTGAAGGTAAAAGTTCAGTGGGGGGACTCGACAGCGTAGCCTTGTAATTAGTATTCCTTCCTTCCTAGATGAACACCACCTGCTCTTCCAAGGAAACTTTAGCTGCGGGAAATCTGATAAAAACAAAGGAGATTTATCGAAGTTATTGGCCGTGGTACGCTTTTCAAATCTCGCTGTTGTGGCATACGCTGACGTGGGCAATACAGACAAAATAGGGCCATCATGGGATGATATTGCCAGTGCATCCGCATATTCATTGAGTGCTAAACCTCTATGGCCTGGTACCCACACTAATCGAACCAGCCGTACATGTCTGAGAATCAGCGAATAGAACGTCTGTAAGGTACTCGATAAATTAGGTGCACTTAAGGCAGAACAGACAGAGAGGCAGTCTGTTAGAACAACCACTGCTGATAGACACTGGGGCAATTTACTCAATGCTAGGACTATTGCCAGCAATTCAGCCTGGTAAATAGGGGTGAAGTCCGGTAACCGAATCGAGAATGACCAGTCTAGAGAGAATTATACAATTCCCACACCTGCCTTCTCTTCACAAACGGAAGCATCAGTCGCTATCACAGTGTTTGTTTCTAAATTGGCCAAACGATCTTCCAAAATGCAATTTAGATATTTATATGGTAAATTTTTCGCGTTCTTGCGATATATATCATCAAATTCAATCCTAATTGTTTCTACAGTGCTGAGTATATGTACTTCCCAGAGGTGAACTTTTAATGGGTACAAAAGTCTCTGTGTAAAAATGACTTGGGGGCAACGTAATCTAGACCATTGGTGGTTAAAAAATGAGGCTTGCTGGTTAATGAAAACATACTGTGACCTGAAGCAAAACTGCTTTTCGCGTAAGTGCTACAATGAATACTGTGACCTCCTCTGTGGAGATGCATGGATTTTTTGGAATGTACGTACTGTTAAAATATGAAATCTTTTGATAAGAGACGGCAGGCGTGATTCTTCGTATAGAATATTGTTTGCAACAAATTTAGGTAGCCCCAGACATAATCGTAATGATTCACGTTCTAACAAAACCAATGGTCGAACTTTGTAAGCCGGAGCGCCAGAAAACAAAACGCAGCCGAATTCTAGTATTGGCCGAATGTACATGCAATAAATCATGACGAGCACGTCTCTGCGCAAACCGGCACGTTTACTGCTGAGCCTACGCAGCATCTCTACTGCGCGTGCTCCCTTAGTAGCCATGTTTTCTATATGGGGTCTCCAGTCAAGTTTGTCGGTATAGGTTACTCCTAAATACCTAACTGACTCGACCTAAGGTATCACGGCTTGTCTGTAAAGTAATGAAATTTGCACTGGTACATTTTGTGCGAAAACTACAATTGCACTTTTATTAATATTTAGCGATAAATTAATACCCTCTAGCCACGTTTCCAGGCTATTCATATATGTCTGCAGGATTTGGTAAAGTGTGTGAATGTCTGCTGACGTAGCGAAAAATGCGATGTCATCGGCATACACATACACCTGCACGTCCTGCTGTATGGGAATAGTACATAGTAGAATATTAAATAATAAGGGTGATAACACTGAATCCTGCGGGAGGCCTCTCGTTTGCTTATATTTTGAAGAACTGACACCAGATTGCGAGCAATAAAATTCTCTATCACTCAAGAAAGCATAGACCCATGCCACAAAGTATTCTGGCAGTCCTAAGTTCTGAAGCGAATTTATCAGTTTCACATGCTCCACACTGTCGTAGGCTTTGGTGATATCTAAGGTTACTAAAGCTGAATATTGTTTCTGATATCGAGCAAGCTGTATTCTACTTTCTAGATCAACATGTGCACACCAAATGGAACAACCACGCCTGAAACCAATTTGACATGGGCTCAGTGTCATTTTTTCTGACATCCAGCGATCTACCCGGCTATGTAAAATTCTCTCGACGAGTTTTACTAGATTCGATGTGAGTGCTATAGGCCTGATATTACCTAAGGTAAACCCAGCGCCTTGCTTTTTTAATAATGGAATAACTTTTGCAACTCTCCAATCAGCTGGGATCCAAGAATTTCTAATTGAGTGATTAATAATTTCGAGTAGGCCAAGGGGGTATATTTTATGTACTGCTTTTATTACCGACGTCGTCATACCATCAGGACCTGGAGCGGAATTAGGCAGCGTTCTTACCACATTTACTAGCTCAGCAGCTGTGACCTCCTCAAAATCCTCACCCCTCTGAGGGGTCTGGGGTTGGTATAAGAGAACAGTCGTAAAGCGACTCTCTAGGCCCTGAGCTACGAGTATGTCTTCGAGGAAAGACTTCAGTTCACTTGGTCTTGATACTACAGATTCCACGTTTTTCAGTACTGGAAGAACTTTCTTGGTTCTCAGAAAGCGAAATAGTGTTTTTCTGTTTGCCGTCTTTCAGAGAAACTCAGATCGTTCACTGTCAAATTTGTCCTTCGCAATGGCAACGGTTCTTTTAAAACTCGCGGCGGCATACTTAGTCATTCCAGTTGCGAGGGCACTGGTTAAAAGTAATTTTTTTCCATGCAGCTTTTCTTAATCTATAAGCCCGCGAACAGTCCGCATTCCACCAAGGGTTGGTCGAAGCGCTTTTGGAGCTGTGTATGGTGAATTTGGAATTATTCAACGATTCTTTTAGGATGTCGCTTAATCTGATGGTGTCTGGTTCCCTATCATCTGCTCGGTTAGATAAAGCCTCTCGTAGTAATTTTTCAAATGTACTGAAATTTACATGGGTAACCGATGGTCTAATCATGGAAGTTACTGGGCATACCATCTCAAAAAATATAGGCATATGGTCGCTGCTTGTGCCAGAATTATTAGCAGACCATGTTGAGATGGACAAATTAACACTAGAAAAAGTCAGGTCAAGCACAGAATAAGACTGATTATACAGAAACGTGGGAGTTCTGGTGTTGATACACACAAAGTTATGCTTATTAGCCCAATCCCACAGACGCTTCCCATTCAAGTCAGTTTTAAAACGCCACGAAATATGATGAGAATTGAAGTCCCCCACTAATATCTTTGCGGCAATATTAAACTACGGTATCTAGAACGGCAGAATTTTGAACACCCGCTGGAAAATATGAATTAATTAACGAAAATGGGAGGGGGTATCCCGGAATAGTAATGTCTAATGCTAGAATCTCGCTATCTGAAGTCATTAACTGATATGTAATTTTCGCTCTATGAGCAATTTTGGAGGATATAAAAATTTCCAAACCGCCACCGCGATAGGGCCGGTCTAATCTAAATGAGAGGTAATTTTTAATTTTAAAGCACTTTTCCTCTGAAAGCCAAGTTTCTTGTAAAACAATAACATCGGGGGAATAATGATCACAAAGATGGAATAAATCGGTAGGTGCTGAAAAAATAGAACGGCAATTCCACTGTAATGCTTTTAAACTGCCTATTTTGGTGAAATACCAGCCGCACTCACAGCCATCACAGCTTTCTCTAAAATGCTATCCTTCAAACAATCCTTTTTAAAGACGATAGTCTTTCTTGGGATACTTAAACGGAGAAATTTTGGTCTGTCTTTCTGTCTTTCTGTTTGTCGGCACGTCACTCGACTCAGCCACTCGGCCAAAGTTGAACCACTTGCCCAAGGGCCAGCCATTGTAAGGAGTGGGGTTCGGCGGGTCTCGTTACGGTAGCTGGCTCTCAGGGAAGAGACGCGTTCTTTCAAGAAGGAACGTGTTTATTTACATGATGAAGTCAGGAGGTGAAAAGAAGAGAAATAACAGCAAAAGTCTTCGGCTTTTATAGCCCCGAGACTGTCACTGCATAAGCACTGGCAAACCGGTGTCAACGTCTCCCGCCAATCCGGTGACCTGTCGTCCTGGCGTCCGGCCTCCCGAAAGGAGGCAAAGAGTCACACAATACACTCGCCACGCCCCGAAGACTCGTAGGTGAGAAGGTCGGCGAGGAGTTTCAGTCCAAAGGGGAAAGGGCCGATGACCTCCGTTTCCACTGCCAGTAATACTTGGAAGAAGTGTTGAATGATGGCTGCCTCGGGTGAAGGCCCCACCTGGGTTGATGGGAGCGTCTTCAACGGCGCAGTCCCACGCTGACCAAAACGCACGACAAAGCGGGTGTGTCGAATTCCGGAAAACACGCAGACCGCTCCCTCTGGCGCAGGTTAATTTTCCCTGCTGCGGTAGCGTAGAAGGCAGATGTGGCTGGGTGAGAAACTCTCCTGCGGTGCTTTCTCACGCAGAGAACAACAAGCCAAAAGGGGGTCTCCGAATTCCGACGTCCTTTTTCTGGGAAATCCGTCGACAGCGACATGTCCGCCCGCCCGGCAAAAGCTCCTACAGGAAGAATCGGCATTCCTGCCTCCGTCTAAGCGCCGATACGGGGGGAGAAGACAGCATTCCGGTAGACAGCTGTACGCTCAATGGCGTCGGCCTCGATGAATTTTTAGGCCAAACGTAACAGCTCCTCCGCCGCCCGGAAAATCTCGGCTGGCCAGCGCTCACAACCGCTGGGCACGAAGAGAATGGTTGGTGACGAGGCCGACGTCCTGTCTTGGAACCGCAACTGCGAACTCGCAACAAACTCCCAAACCACCTCACAATGATCGACAGCAGCAAAGTGAACTATACAACACAATGCCATGCCGTGATCAAGCGCCTTGGACTCGCTAAAAACTCTCCAGGCTTCTCAAGACATAAATAAATGAAAAACCCGCTACTCTAAAATATTGACGGAATTTCGTGCCGCCAAAGCTACAGCATTCATGGAAGAAGGCATGCCAAAGAGAAATAAAAAAAAAGAAAGAACAGTTTTGGTCACATAAGATAACAACAAAAGATACAATATAATGTGGCCCTTGATTCATCAACAACACTTTTCAGATTAGTCTGCTCAGACCATCCGCATTGCCGTGCAATTTCCCTTTTTTATAACGAACCTCGAAGTTGTACTGCTGGAGGGTGAGGCTCCATCGGAGTAAGCGACCATTTTTGTGTGACATTTGATTGAGCCATGTCAGAGGACAGTGATCTGTCTCAAAGATGAACCTCGCTCCGTACAAATAACATGACAACTTCTGGGCTGCCCAAACCAAACAGGCACATTCCTTTTCGGAAGCACTATAGGCTTCCTCCCGGACCGTTAGTTTGCGGCTGGCATAGAGAATGGGATGTTCCTCATCATCATCACCAACTTGGGTAAGCACAACGCCCATGCCTCTGTCGCTTGCGTCGCATTGAACTATAAACTCTTTACTATAGTCCGGTGCGCGTAGCACAGGTCGTGAAACTAACAATGCTTTTAAACCCTGAAAGGCGGCTTCTTTACCCCCATCCCAATGCAAGTTAGTGGGCTCCCCTTTTCTCAGTGCGTCTGTAAGCGGACTTGCCAGTTGCGAAAAATTGGGAATGTAACGCTGGTAGTAGCCGACAAGTCCCAAGAAGGACCGAATGTCGGTCTTTGTGCGTGGCTGTGAAAAACCGGCAATCGCAGCTGTTTTCAGTTCGGCCGGCTGTCTCGTTCCCTGCCCAACAACATGGCCTAGGTAGGTCACTTGAGAGCAGCCAAAACTACATTTTTCCGCTTTCATTGTCAAACCCGCCCCTCTCAACCTCGAAAATACTTCCCTCAGATGCTTTAGGTGATCTTCCCAGCTGTCTGAAAATATCGCGACATCGTCAAGGTACGGGAGTGCGAACTCCTGTAGGTCTTTCAGTACGATGTCCATCAACTTGGAGAAACTGAAAGGCGCATTCTTTAGCCCGAAGCTTAGAACCAAAGGTCTAAAAGTGCCTACAGGTGAAATGAATGCGGCATAGCGGCTGGCACTTTCTGAAAGAGGAACCTGCCAGTATCCTCTCACGAGATCTAGCGTTGAAATGTATTTAGCAGCGCTGACCCTTTCGATTCGTTCCTCAATATTTGGGATCGGGTACAACTGATCCCTAGTGATGGCATTCAACCTCCTGTAGTCTACACATGGACGAGGGTCCTTGTTTGGGGCCTCCACAAGTATTAGTGGTGATGTGTAGTCACTCTCAGCAGGCTCGATCACCCCCAGCTCCAGCATGCGCCGTATCTCGGCCTCCATAATCTCCTTCTGTCGTGGGGACACGCGGTAAGGTTTGGATCTTACCGGTTCGGCTGATGTGAGTTCTATTTCGTGGGTTATCAGTTCGGTTCTACCCGGCCGATGACTGAACCTATCGAGATACTGCCTCAGTAGCTCCTTTAGTTCCTGTACCTGTTCAGGCTTAAGCGCTTCCGCGCCTACCGAGAAAGCTACAACCTCTTCAAGGCTAATTTCTGAGTCGGAAGTTAGGGTGGCTAGAATGGGGAGGTGTGAAAAGCGAGCCGTGTTTCCCTTGCCCGAAGGTGCCGCGTTGCGCGATCCCTCCGCTAGGTCGAGATATAGCGCGACAGTCGGAGGCGCTGCCTGCTCGCATGGGGGAGACGGTCGCAGTGGAAGGTGGAAGTCACTTGCGGCGGAAGCTTGTCAGCTTCGTTGGCGTGCATGTGCTTTTACGAGTTCCTTGTGTTAGTGCTACTTGAGAGGAATGACGTGTACAAGAAAAGAAGAAACTCAGCGATCATCTTAACGGATTCGCGCAAACGCACGGAGATAAAGAAGATATACACAAGGACTGTGTTTTGTGCCAGGCGCTGCAATTCGGTGTACAGAACATGTGCGCAAAAAGTGTCACTTTCCCGTGCGCCGGCATGCAGACAGATTCGCAGTTTGGAAGCGGGCAATACCAAAGGCCGACAGAGCGATACACCGAGAATTCGGCCATCTGTGAAAAAACATTTTGACACAAGGTAAATGTACTGAACCCGTTCAAGTGCTGGAAATTAAGGTTTTTGTGTGCGTGCGTGAGAGCACGGGTAAGTGATAAATGAATTGATCTGAACGTTTTATTTTCTTCTTCTGTTTTAGTTTTTTTATTATACTTTCATCGACTATAAACAGCAACGCAGCGATGCTCACCTTGTGTATTTAATCGCGGGCTACGCAGTTACAAAGCGCATTTTGCTATCGGGCTGCACACACTGCAAAAATGCGTGCATCGTGCTAATAGAAAGCACTGCATGACAGCCATGGGCGTAGGCAGGGGGGTGCAAAAGGGGCACTTGCCCCCCTCAGGCCACACCGGCACTTGCGCCCCACCCAAGCTATGCCAGCTCCCCCCCCCCTTTCCCAGCCGCGATGTAACACGGGTTTGCACCCCCCAAGACAAAATCCTGCCGACACCCATGATGACAGCTGCAAAGTCAGATAACTAGCAAATGGCATATTTGACGGCTGCTGTACCAATCAAAGTTACTACACAACTTGACACAGATATATGTAAAGCAGGCTGACACTTGCGTTCAGCACAGTGCGCTTGCATTCAAAGATAGTAGGCAGCTTGTTGCAACTCTGTAAGGAACGTGTTGCAGAAATGGGCTACGTCTAACATGTGAAGAATTGACACTATCAGTGGTCAAATTCTTTTGCATCACGATCGGGGGTTCATTTTCCTTTGAAGGGGCTCAACAAGGCATAACGCGAAGACAAATTAAAAAAAAAAATGAATACATGCGCATAACCTACAAGAATATCCACCAGTGTATATTGCTCAGAAAATGATGCTAATTAAATTTTGTTGAAGCCATGAAACTAATTGCTGTCTCAATTTCTATTCAACTTTGAGCATACTGGCTCCGTGACGACGCGACCTCGAGTGTAATGCAAATTCACCATTGAGTAAATGGCACAGAACAAATGGACAATGCAAGGCGCACTCTCGAGGTATATTTAGTAGTACGAGTAACTACAATGTATCAAAGGCTATCGCGTGAAAATGTTAGAAAACGTCGTCAAAGATATAACGTTCCTGCAGGAAGAAGCTTTCTTATTTACTCCGTAAATGTGTAGATAAATCTTATGAAGATGAAGATAATTTTGCCTTCATCAAACATGTAAACATTGGTTCATTCGAAATAACACTTCATCGAAGAATGGTTTCATTATGGAGGCTCGAATTATGCCTAGTTGTTGGCTGCCGAAAGGTTCGCACTAATGCCGTCATCCTTGAGTGAGACATAAGTGTATTGGCAATTTGTAAAAATGTTTATGTTGTGAAAGCTCTTTCACTGGCGAAAATCTAGCAACGACCGACGCGAGTGCATGGTCGTTGGCAGGGGGCGTAAAAAGGGCACTTCCCCTGCCTCCCTGAAGCCACACCAGCGTTCCCCCACTCCACCATACGCGATGCAGCACGGGTTTGCAGCCATGAAGACAAAACCCTGCCGACGCCCATGCGCGAGTGCATTATACCCCAGCGCAAGCTGGCAGCGCCTCCGACTGCAGCGCCACCGCTGCGGGATCGCGAATGGGGGCCAACTTAGAGCGGCCGGTTTTCACACCTCCCAATTCTAGCCACCCTATCGGAAGTTTTGGTGAATCCGTCGAACTCGGATTGGATTTCTTCGGGCTCCTTTAGGGCGAGATTCACAACCCCATGTCGTTCTACGTAAGGCTTCATCAGGTTACAGTGGTAGATTCTAACTTCCTTCCTTCGACCTGGCACTTTCAACGCGTAGTTAGTGTCAGAAAGCCTATGCAACACTTCGACTGGCCCGTCCCAATGTACTTCTAGTTTGTTCTTTCGCGATGGTCTGAGAATCATTACTTGATCCCCAATGCTAAATGTTCGAAGTCTGGCATTCCTGTCGTAATAAAGCTTGGCATTCCTTTGAGCCTTGTCCATGTTCTTTTCGACAAGCCCTTGTGTCGTACTTAGTCGTTCTAGCAGATTTAGCACGTATTCTACCACTGTTTGACTATCCCCTCTTTCTTCCCACATTTCTCTCAACATTCTAAGTGGGGAACGCAGCGTTCTGCCATACACTACCTCTGCCGGTGAGAACCCCGTGGCCTCATGTGGGACCGTACGCAAAGCGAACAAAGTAGCTGGAAGACAGCTTTCCCAGTCTTCCTTATGCTCATAACAAAGAGCGCGCAACACTCGCTTCAAGACTGAATGCCATCTCTCGACGCTGTTTGATTGAGGATGGTAGACAGAACTGTGTATCAACCTTATCCCAAACTTCTGTAAAAAAGTTGTAGTTAACGAGCTCGTGAAAACCGACCCTTGATCAGCCTGTATTTCTGCCGGAAAGCCGACGCGTGTGAAAACTGACAGAAGCGCGTCTACTATTTCTGTCGAAGTGGGCTCCTTCAGAGGGATTGCCTCTGGAAACTTCGTGGCTGGGCACAGCATGGTGAACAAATACCTATAACCCGACTTAGTTGCTGGTAGGGGACCCACTATGTCTATCACCAGACGTCGAAATGGTTCTGATATTATAGGTACCAATTTTAGCGGAGCTTTCCACTTTTCCCCAGGCTTACCCGTGCGTTGGCACGTGTCACAGGATCTTACAAATTCCTCCACATCTTTGAAGCACCCAGGCCAATAGTATTCCATTAGCAATCTCTCTTTGGATTTCTTTATTCCTAGGTGGCCGGACCACCCGCTTCCATGGCAGAGGTTCAAAAGATCCTCCCGGTATTCTCTAGGAACGACCAATTGATCTAGAATCCGGCCTCTTTTATCCCTGTAGTGCCGATACAACAAACCTCCTTCTTATGCAACGTCACGTTGCCCCTAGCGATCCCTTCTTTAGCGTTAAACTGTAATCTAGTTAAGCTAGGATCGTTCTCTTGCTGGGCTGCCAGCGACTCTCTGTTTACTCGTACAAGCCGATCAAAGTTTTTCGAGGCCGGCGACAGTACTGACCCCATTTTGCTTGTGCGAGTGTCAGCTAGTTCTCCCTGATCTAGTTCCGTTGATAAAGCCTCATTTTGCTGATCAGTTGACTCTCCCTCTAGGTCATGATCTAACTCCGTCAATAAAGCCTCATTTTGCTTATCAGCTGGCTCTATCTGCGCGCCTGTAGGGTTACCTAACTCCGTCTCTGTTGACGCTGTGATTGGTTCTTCTGGTGCCACAGAGGCGAGCTCTCGCGCCTTGGACCGAGTCAGCGCTTGAACAGTTCCTTCTCCAAGTTTCTGACCCCGCTCGCGCAGTATCCTGTCTGACCGATTTGAAAATATATACGGGTACTGCAACGACAGAGATGTCGAGACCGCTGCCTCAGTCACAATTTCTCCAAACGGCCCAGTGATCGTTACTTTAGCCATAGGAAGGCAGACGCTGTTTTCCTCTACAACCTGTTTGATCCACGCCACTTCTCCCGTAAAGTCATCTACAGTAATGTACGATGGGTGGACAATGTCCATGGTGGCGCCGCTGTCCCTGAGCACTTTGCAAGGTTTGCCGTTAACCTCCAGGTCATGGAGATACGGGCGTAACAGCTCTATGTTCTCGTCACTTTCGTCCGCGTAGGAAAAAACCACCTTAGGACTTCTGCAGTTTGCCGCGATATGTCCGGTCTTCTGACAGTTATAACAGCGAATGGGTCTGAAAGCCTCGAACTCTTTTCTTTGGGAATGTCCACCACTCGCGCTTTCACCCTTGTTCTCTGGCGTACTTGTTTCTCCCCTCGGATTGTCTAGCTTTTTCGCCTGTGAGCCCTTTCTGAACGAAAACTCTTTCCGCGATCCCTTTCGCCCGTCCGGTCCTCCACCCTCGATGCTCAGTTTTCTACGCATTGCGTAATCTTCGGCTAACTCGGCCGCCCTTTCCACAGTGTTTACGTTATCTCTGTCTTGCACCCATAGCCTCACGTTCTGTGGAATGCTCCTGTAAAATTGCTCTAGACAGATGGTCTCGATGACCCTGTCTCTACTCTCGTAGGATTCCGCACTTTTCAACCACTCTATTAGGTTTCTCTTCATGCCGTAGGCAAAGTCCGGATATCCCTCACTATCCTTCTTTTCTGTGTTTCGAAACCTTTGACGAAATGCCTCGGCTGAAAGGCGGTACTTCTTTAATAAGGCAGCCTTAACCTTCGCGTAATCATCTGCCTCTTGCGCGCTGAGTCTGGTAATTACTTCAGCCGCTTCATACGGTAACAGCGAAAGCAACCGCTGCGACCATGTACTTGGAGCAAAGTTCATCCTCTCGCAAGTCCGTTCAAAAATCCCGAGGAATATTCCTATATCTTTCCCGACTTGAAAAGGGTTTAGATATTTGTCCATGCGGTATGAATCTATCTCGCTCACTCTCTCAGGAGCCCCTCCACTCGTTTGAGCCAAACGTCTGCTTTCATTCTCAAGTTCGATTCTCCGCAACTCTCTTTCCTTCTCCCGTTCCTCTCTTTCCTTCTCCTGTTTCTCTCTTTCTCTTTCCTTCTCCCGTTCCTCTCTTTCCCTTTCCTCTCTTTTTCTTTCTTGCTCCTCAAACCTTTTGAAAGCGTTTAACGCGGTTTCAATCTCCCCCTTACTGGCTCTTTCCATAATCAGCTTCACAATTTGAGACCTGCCCATTCCTTCCTCAACCTCAATGCTTAGATCCTCACATACAAACAAAAGTTCGTCTTTTAGCATTGTCTTTAACTCCATGACTGCTGTTTTGCTTTGGTCCTGCTCGCTAATAGTTAGGTGATCCATCACTCAATATTCATAAAGAGGTGATCTACCTAACCCACACAAAAAACAATCTAGCTTCTGCACTACTTAAGTGTACACACAAAATGAAGCCTGGAAAGTCATAGCAAAGACCAAGCACTCACCACAACGCAGCACCATGTCGCAAGGTCCATCTCACCGCTGCCAACCAGTTGTAAGGAGTGGGGTTCGGCGGGTCTCGTTACGGTAGCTGGCTCTCAGGGAAGAGACGCGTTCTTTCAAGAAGGAACGTGTTTATTTACATGATGAAGTCAGGAGGTGAAAAGAAGAGAAATAACAGCAAAAGTCTTCGGCTTTTATAGCCCCGAGACTGTCACTGCATAAGCACTGGCAAACCGGTGTCAACGTCTCCCGCCAATCCGGTGACCTGTCGTCCTGGCGTCCGGCCTCCCGAAAGGAGGCAAAGAGTCACACAATACACTCGCCACGCCCCGAAGACTCGTAGGTGAGAAGGTCGGCGAGGAGTTTCAGTCCAAAGGGGAAAGGGCCGATGACCTCCGTTTCCACTGCCAGTAATACTTGGAAGAAGTGTTGAATGATGGCTGCCTCGGGTGAAGGCCCCACCTGGGTTGATGGGAGCGTCTTCAACGGCGCAGTCCCACGCTGACCAAAACGCACGACAAAGCGGGTGTGTCGAATTCCGGAAAACACGCAGACCGCTCCCTCTGGCGCAGGTTAATTTTCCCTGCTGCGGTAGCGTAGAAGGCAGATGTGGCTGGGTGAGAAACTCTCCTGCGGTGCTTTCTCACGCAGAGAACAACAAGCCAAAAGGGGGTCTCCGAATTCCGACGTCCTTTTTCTGGGAAATCCGTCGACAGCGACATGTCCGCCCGCCCGGCAAAAGCTCCTACAGGAAGAATCGGCATTCCTGCCTCCGTCTAAGCGCCGATACGGGGGGAGAAGACAGCATTCCGGTAGACAGCTGTACGCTCAATGGCGTCGGCCTCGATGAATTTTTAGGCCAAACTAACACCATCTTGAACGGCTGACTAGGTTCATACTTGTGTACATTGTCGATCAAAAAGCAAACATTACGCATATCTGAGGCACAACATCACTAGGTAAGTATTAGGTGGTGTGTTCCTTTAATAGAAAATGCATACATACGTAATTCTAAAGACCCTAGTTTCTTAAGCTGCGCTGAAACTTGCCTTCCTCCGTGCCCTCTGAACGAGCTCATTGTTGTGTTTCGGTTTCGGTTCTGTATTACACTTTACGAATGCCATGGGGCGCCGCTCTGGCATTCCTGTTTTACCCAGGCGACGTGTATATAAAGAGTATGTGGAGAGTACTCGTTGAGTGCGGACGTTTCTTCTGCTTCAGCGCTTCGCGCCAAACCGCGTGTTCGGGCTGGCTGGAGTCCCCGCCGGTCGCGTTGGTCACCGCCGGTCTTCGCCTGCTGCTGCGCCGGGACTACCAGCCCGCAACACAGCACTCATGTTTCCCGACGTATTGCCAGATGGCGTCCATATCTCACGCAGTGCCTCTTCTATCGTCTTTAGACGACATTTGCAGCGAAGCACGCAGATACGCGGCCAATTTTTTTATGAAGTTTCCTTCTGGTACTTCTTACTCTTTGCTTTGGGGTTCTGTGAAGACCCTTGTGCTTCAGGGGAAGCACGTCTTTTCATTTTTCTTGAGTCAAGGTCCATTTTCTCCGGTATCGAGTCATGGGATCCTGAGTCAGAGCTCCAATCTACCTCCTGTTCAGTAGGTACAATTATTTTACGGCCTGTGTTCGATGTGCTTGGCTTTGGTTTCGAAGGGCCTGGTTCAGATGAAACCTCAGTAATATCAACTGGAGAAGGTAGTAAAGGATTCTCAGCATATCGATTACCGCCCTGCAAGATTTGTGTCAGTTGAGTATTCACTACTTGTGCCAATGATTCGGTTAGGCTCACAAACAGAGTTTCCATCAACTTCGTCATCGATCTTTCCACCGTTGACGCTATTATATCCGTCAGCGACGAGTCGAGCATCTGATTGGCCCGGTTCGCAGCGGTGGCATAGCCACGTGAGCGCTCTGAAAGAACAGATCGGGCCTCACGCCGGGAGCATCGTTTCTGTTCAATTATCTCTAGAAGTTGCAACTCTTGTGTCCTCATAGGGCAACCTTCATCATCAGCTGCGTGAAATCCACTACATAAACAACATCTCACTTCTTGGGTTGAGCATTCATTAGTATTGTGTTGTTCAGCGCATGTACGGCACCTCACCTCCGATCTGCATCCCTTTAAGGTATGTCCGTACCTCCAGCATTTTCTGCACTGAAGTGGGCGAGGGGATAGCGCTTCAACACGATAAATCAGAGGTCATGCTTTAATTTCGGTCGGACGAGTCGTGCCGGCAAATGTCACGATCACCGACTCTGTAGGGACCTTCTTGTTCTCAACGTTACGCGAATACTGGAATATGGACACTGCTCCTGCTACGGCAAACATTTCTAGTATCTCTAGTGGTGTAAGGCTCGAGTCCACGCCACGAACTAGACCCTTCACACAGGCCAAATGGGCCGGCACGAAACAGCTCACCGGATGAGAGGCAAACGTTGTGCATTTCAGAAGATCTGTGATGCAGGTCTGGTCCGGCGAGCAGCACAGAATGCCACCACGTCCAAACTGACGCACCTCGGTGATCAGTTGGAAATGATCAGTTATCTTCCGGAGCTCTTCCTGAATTATTCTCGGGTTTTTCATGCGAATGGATTCACCATTGGTTGGAACCAGGGCCACAGGAACGCTGTTCAGACCACTGCGCAAAAAAAGATCGATTGGCAGGTCATTGTTAGCAAGGGAAGCCGACCAGGCAGAATATGCCTGGCCGGGAGACGAAAGAGACGTCAGGTTGAAGTGTCTAAGAGCACCGCCCGATTCGGCCGCACCCCCGCAGTAGGATGCACGTAGACACCCTTGAAGGAACCGCTGAGGGTGAACACGACTTGGATAAGGAAGCTCAGGGCAGGACCACGAACTGTAGGACCACGCCTAGAGGCCTAGCATGCGGGAACCTGCGTTCGCAGCCGGAGAAGGTGTACTGAGTTTTAATCGAAGAGGAAGACAAACTGCGGAAGAGAATTGAATGGTTTTGCGAGAGCAGTATGTCGTCCCTGCTTGTTCGGAGACGCGCTGCGTTTCAGTTCCATCAAAGAGAGTCTTGCGCTGTGGAAAATTTTGAGGGCGTGCTTATGTGCGCGTATCTTTTTTTATTTTATTAAAAAAAATTTTGCATCACATTGGGCAAGGCGAAAAAGGCATAAAGATGCGGTCGGTCCTATCTCGTGCGTCTTTATAAACTTGCGTTTACTTGTGTCTCGCTCACTGAGCGTGAACTTCACCGGTGTGACTAAAGAAATATTCTCATTGATTATAGTCTGTGTCAATATTCTTGCCTTTGGTTCTCATGAGCTCGAAATAGGACGCAACATGACACCGCTTTCTATGGTTCCTTTTACTGTGCTGACCATCATCGGATAAATATTATTGATATGGTCCTGTCTCTCACATGTGTCTGTCTTTCTTTAGCGCTAAACCACGATGTTAAGTACTCACCAACTCGCCCAACAACAAGTTCTTATTATTGATATGGTTTCAGCGTACTTTCAAGGTTGAGCGTTTCGTTATACAGTAATCTCTCAGTTGCACGAATGTCAGTTTAACGAATATTTCAGAATAACGAACTTTTAGAAAATCCCCCGGTGAGTTTCCTATGCATTCTTTGCAATAACTTTTCAGTTGAAGGAATTTCTAAATAGCGAATATTTCAGTTGAACGAACTTGATCAGCGGACCTAGGGCTCACTTCTGAAATCAGTTCAACGAAGTCTTGCGCTCTGCAGCGTTGACATCCGAATCAGCTAACACTAGCCGGTGCTGTAGGGTGCCTTGGAAAGTAGCGAGACTTCGTGTGTCAGCTACAAGCTGTGCCACAGGAAGTGCACAAAAACATACACTCTCTGGGCGCACCTGTTACTTCCTGCACTTTAAAAGCACCAGTGCAAATGAAAATTACTCTTTTTTTTTCAAAATTAAATAGGTAGCAATGCAACTAACACGCACTCCATACATACTGATGTACACAACTCCATAACTTGCACTTCCCAGTTTTGACTCCATGTCTGTTGTGCCCTCTGGTGTTCCATATTCTAGTGACTATGGAACTATATTCTTGGGTCCCCTGAACTTCACTCAAGTGAGAGTTCACTGTATGACGGTAATAGTATCGTTAGCGCACGAAAAATAAACTGTGAAATCACGCCTTGTACTGCCGTTATGCTCATGTGCCTGTCTATATACACGGTAACTACAAACGCGCGTTTTTCTGCCGCTGTCAGAGACTTGTGCATTGTTTTCTTGCAAAGATTCGTGATGATAGCCAATTCTCAAGAAGCTTTTCCTGCGTTATTAAAAGTTCTTCCGATTTTCTCCAGCGGCGGCATCTTGGTCAGTTGGTGAGTGACTATGACAGAGATGACGCTCGAAAGGTGCACTGAATCATGCGTGGTATCCAAATGTATCAAGTTCTCGCCAACGTTTTTCAATTTCAGTCGTATACTTATTATTCAGAGTAAACCCCTGAAAAAGTGCTGGCTAAACTACAAGTACACGAAACAAGGACAATGTCATGTGAGCATTTGCACTGACTCACTATAGCTCAAATAAAGAACTGACGGCGCGCTCAGTAACCTGCAAGTGCGCCCCCGACACGCTGCTAACAAAACGTGCTTCCACGGTATACCACCAGGTCGCGCGTCAGTTAACACCTGTGGAAGAGCACCTTTTACCTGTCGGTTCCGATACATGAAAAGGTTCGGCATGTTGGAGACATGGAGCGAGCGCAAGTATAAATGCCGACCAAGCGCCTATGGACGCAGGACCGGCCGTGGGACGTCCTGGCGGCGGCTCTTCCTCGCCGACGCAGCCGTCTTCCTGCGGCAGGCTGCACTACGACGGCGGTGTGCTGGAGAGCCCGCGGCATCCATTCGCGTATCCGGCCAACTTGGACTGCCGCTACTGGATCCACCGTGCCAGTCCGAGCGTATGCCGCGCGCAACTCACTTTCGGTCGATTCGACGTGGGCGTTCAGAGGAGTGGACGCTGCCCTTCCGACTACCTAGAGATCCAGGGGACCCGCTACTGCGGCCGCCGCGACGGCCAGACGAGTGAGTATTTTAAAGAATAATACAAATAGAAAGCATGGCTGCAGGCTGCAGTTACGTCTCTATGTGGCCGTCAGATTACCACCTATTCTCGAACAGTGCAGCGATTTACTTTCTAACGGGCCGCGTTCGTATAGTTCCTACGAACGTGAAAATTCCTAATATCGTCCAGAGAAAACTTGTAGAAAAATTATTTCGCTTGTGTAGCATGTAGTACATTGTATATTGTCTTCCTACATAGCTTACAACGAGCATACTCTACGTGCGAATTGCCACGCTGAATTCGTGATTGGAAGACATCCATGGGAATATACTTATGAGGCGGTCTATGTGGTACAGGCTTCGGAGTGAGTTCCACGAGCAGCGTAGCGACTGTACGCGTGTATAGTGCACTCCACATGTGACGCCACATACTCTCCCGACGCAGTCATCGTGGACTTTCCCCGGGGACGCAACTCCATCGAGCTGAAGCTGCACACGGACGACGTGTACGAGCGCTCAGGGTTCCGCATCGACGTCAAGCAGATCTCCAGCGGATGCGTGGCATCTCCCCTGCCAGGAGAAGGTGACCGCCGTCATACCTATACTCTGTATATACATACTTATCTCTAAAACATGCACTTTCGTAGTGTTCCGCGCAAGAGAGAGAGAAGAAATAGTAGAGGAGGAAAGGCAGGGAGGTTAACCAGTCTAGGACAGCCGGTTTGCTGCCCTACACTTGGGGACAGGTTTCATTGGCTCTCTACCAACGTTTTTTTCATTGTTGTTGTTGTCTTTGTCGACTCCTGCTGGCACCGTGAGTATATGAACGCCAGTGAGATAAAATTTTCTTTACTGTGTTCACACTCCTGATATTTCCTTAGCAGTGAGTGCGGAGTAATTCGCCACTGCTTTCTCCATCGCAATGTCACAACCGCTAAAGCTGTGTTATGAGTATCTGGGCACCAGTTCGGGGTGGGTACGATACCAACCATGACCTGGTGCCAGAACTGACTGCGCCGCTGCCTGCAGTCAGGTTATTCCGCTTATTCAGGCCCTTTTCCTCCCTATGTAGGGTCTGCCCAACAGGGGTGGCCCTACCAATATGTGTACGACAGTTGACCTAGCTCCTATAGGAGAGGCGCGCAAGCCCTTCCATCGCGTAACGATAAGGATACCAACAGAAGACCTGACACTCGAAAATTCATTATTCATCAATTATTGGCTTACTTCCTTACGATCGTGACCGCTGATCCTCAGCCGTGTATATTGACACCCCGAATCCCTAATATGCCTATACACGTCTTTCTGCCAGCAGATTGCGACCAGGTGATCACGAGCGAGGTATTCCAGCTGATGAGCCCGGGCTTCCGACGCGGAGGCTACACGGGGGGCATACACTGCATCTACACGCTGCGCAAGCACGACTTCCGAGTCTGCGCGCTAGAGATCAAGATGGACGCCTTCGAACTGGAGCAGGACCCCGGATGCTCCAAGGACTACCTGCAATTCGGCACACTGCGCTTCTGCGGCAAGCAGGCGTACGGAGCCACACGTGAGTTCGCTCGGCTGTGTCGCGCGCGACGGGTCCCAACAACTTTAACAACTGGTGCTCAAAAGAAATAATGATAATGAAACAGGAATGGGAAGACAATGCTCATGGTCAGCCACCGAGAAAGTATTAACTGCTGCGACGGCAAAGTTAAACGATAAGAAGATAGTCACATAGCTACATAACGACGCCAACCTCTCCTATTGCATCACCAATGAAGAAAGAGAGAGAACAAACCATTTGTGGTCGTTGAAGAGCACGCTTTGTGCCAACGGAGGTTTCTCGTCTCCTTCTAACATCTTTACGAGACTATACATTAATCAGCGAGAGGCGCAGCGTGCTTTAATTGTGCAACTACGAATAGCGGCGCTCAGGCGACCCACTGGCCGGCACTGACTGCCAGGCCAACAATGCCTGAAGAAAACCTATGAAATATGAACAAAATATCTCACTGTACATTTGCGAAGCTATAAAATAGCGCCTTAAAGAATGTGAATACGAAAGAATGGATAAAGCCGGGGAGTTTAACTAGAACTGCAAATATGGTTTGCTACCCTGCAATATATGGAAGGGGGAAGTGGAGATATAAATGTAAGACTAAAACATAGATGGTTAAACGGAGAGCACACTGCGGAACACAATCACAACCGGTCACAATCATCACACTATATACGGCACAAGATCAGTTTGCAACGGAACGATTGCCGATTCAGGCTGCAGCCGTTTGTGCAGGTCTGTTATAACATTACCAGTTCCCTTGTCGCCCTCTGGTGCAACGACTTGTGAGGTATGAATTCCAAAATTATTTGCTCTGATAATGGTCTCTGATTAAAGCGACCTAGCACAGTAGTAAGCGATTCTTTGTGGTTAAGAGTTCGACGAAAGTTAGTCTGGTCAGGTAGCATGATGAGAAAGGAGATGCGGTCACTGACCGAGTCAGGGTGAAAAGACAGAGACGTTCCGGGACCCGTACGGGTTCCTTGATCACACTAAGCAGGCAAGAGCCGTAAGTTGCTTTTTATTCTAAAATATGACGTAATGAAAAGGTGTAGCTGGCAGGTAGATTACCATATGTGCCCTCCGTCGTTTTATTGACACCGATTCCAAAAGTAGCCTTGTGGCCGAATTCTTTTCCTTGGCTATTATAGCAGCGTTATCCAAATCAATGCAATGACCGCGATTATCGGCGTGCTCGGCCAGGGCGTTCGACGCTTTCTTTTTGTTGACGACGTCCCATTGATGTTCCTTTAATATTCTGGTGAAGTTGCCACTTTTGCCGATGTAACTGCCGCTATTCTGCGCATGGTATCTTGTAGACAACACCGGGGTAGCTCCTGCTGTCTAAACAATCTTTCACGTTGAGAAGCTGAGTCATCAGCTTGTTAAACGGCATGTGCGCAACGCGAAGGTCATACATTGAAACGATACGGCTTAGAGCTTCGCTGACTCCAGGAGCATATGAAACGACTTCTTCGAAACGACTTGCCCTGGGATCGCCTGAGATTGAGGACACGATCTTCAATATTCTTAATAAATTTCTGCGGGTACCCATTCGTCAATAGTTCGTGATGTATTGTCTGAAGTTCTTTCCTCATTTCGTCGTCACTTGAGCAAATACGTGTTGCCCGCGTCCGTTGTTTCTTCTCTGGTGACGCGGGCAACACGCATTTGCTCAAGCGACTTACGGCTCCTGCCTCCTTAGTGTGATCAAGGAACCCGTGCGGGTCCCGAAACCTCTCTGTGTTTTCATCTTGACTTGGTCAGCGACCGCATCTTCTTCCTTAAGCGATTCTTTGTGTACAATGTAGCTATATTTGCGTACAGTCTCACGCAAAACGCGCTCAAAGATCTCCTTTCAGGCGGACTTTTCTGAAGAACTAAACCTGCACCATCGGCATCGTTATCATCATAAGCCTATTTATGCCCACTGCAGGGCGCAGGCCTCTCCTAGCGATCTCCAGTGACCTATGTCTTGCAATGCACCACGTTGACTTCATCTTATGACGTCTGCAAGAAGCGGCCGGCTCCGGCACCACTTTCCGTCCGCAAGTTTGCACGAATATAACGTTACGTTTACTGTTGTTCCAGAAAACTTTCCTTACGGCGCTGCGGGCAAAACTATGCGACGGCTTGTTGTACTTCGTGGCAGACTTTCCCGAAGAACGACTGAAACGTGATGGCAGTATCAGAAAGCCTACTAAATGGGGTATGCCTTGAGCTTTCGCCATGATGTTTAAATAGCCGCGATGGCAACACACACCATAATGGATTTAATAAAACGTGAATCGGTGAATTCCAATTTCTAAATGTTTATATAGCGGCTTCATCAGTGATCGTAGCAAGATTTATCATTTCCGCTGGTCCGAATAATGCGTCGCCCAAAAACAACAGATCTGCATTTCTATGGCGTGTATCTTTTTTTTTTCTTTTTTAAGAATTGTCATATGGCTCAAACATCCGATGTATTAATAATTACGAATCTATGCAATGTACGTCCGATGCTTCAGCCTTATTTTCTTCCTCGCGCTTTTTTGTTGTTGTTTTCTTTACCCAGGGACAATCGAGTTCCTGGAAGACGAGATGAAGATCCAGTTCCACACAAACCCCACCGTCAGCGGCGCTGGCTTCCTGCTGACCGGCAAGCAAGTCACCTGTTAACTCGTCGGTTTCTGGAGACGCTTTTTTTTTGATAGAGTTCATTAAAGAGGCTTGTTTTCGCGGTGTTCGCTTAGCAGTTTGCTCATCGCGGGACATTCGGTTACGCAAGCACAGAACATGCCCACCGTGCGCGTGAAGCTATAGAACCCTTTCTTTGAACGCTAGCCGATGTCGACCTCTTTGGTCTCGTCTCGCGCATCATCGAGGTGCGATACCTATAGCTGCTACGCCGCTGGCACGCTCATCATCACCGCCAGCGTTCTGAGACACCTACAGTGCAGCGCTAAACTCTGCTATCGTTTTCAATGCTCATTGGTGGAATGAGAACGAGGTAAGGGAGATCAACATGGCATCACACATACACCAACTGTCAAGTTTCAAGCACGTGGCGAAGTTCACGAAGTTTTTCGTTCGTAAGTGGTGTTTTCCGTTGGCCAGTCGCCTCCGCTCAGCGTCGGGATTGGTGGAATGTGTGTGTATTTGTCTGTCTGTCTAGCCGCCTACGTCTTCATGCTCTCGCGGCCGTTTCATTAATTCGATAAGAATCAAAATTGACACGGCATAGCGTATGACGAACATAAATGGCAAGTCATAACATAAAAATCATGTCATGCATGTTATGTACGTCATGATACACACGACACGGTCTTGGTGGTCTCGCGGCAGTTTCATTAAAATTGGCAAGGCATGACATGAGTATGTGACGCACATAAACGACGACCGTCACGGGGTGCGGGGCGCCGGTACATCCAGTGACTAGCGCCACGCACGTCTGACACGGAAGTAGGGGCCAATACGTTCAAAGAAATAAGATAAAAAGTTCAAGGTCATGAGGCGCGATGACATAACGTTTAGGCTGCGCCCCACTCCCTTGCCATTCCCCTCGTGTGGCTTCCAGCGAGCTCGTGGCGAAGAAATTAGGGAGAAAGCGCTCGGCTCGGATGATAACTCCACTTGTACTGCATGGATTCGAAAATTTTGCGCATAAGGAAATTCGCATACAAGGCAACAGATTCCAACTGAAAGTGATTAATAATAATATCTGGGGTTTTACGTCCCAAAACTACGTTATGATTGTGAGGGACGCCGTAGTGGAGGGCTCCGAAAATTTTGACCATCTGGTGTTTTTACGTGCACTGACATCGCACAGTACACGGGCCTCTACGATTTCGCCTCCATCGAAATGCGACCGCCGCGGCCGGGATCGAACCCGCGACATTCGGGTGAGCAGCCGAACACCGTAACCGCTGCACCAACGCGGCGGACAATTAACGTCCTTCTACGCGTATAATAGCTTAAAATGATGTTGCTGGGCCCCTTTAAATAGTCATATCTAACCCCTGCTATTTTTGCAAAAGGGCTATATGTACGTGTCCAAGTGGACATTACCAACGAGAACATTTTCCGCGATAAGTTCTCTAGTTCGGTAAAATAATGTAATTATTCATTTTAAATTTCTCACCTCATGTCGCATGCTTAACTGCGCTGTTCGAGCCGAGCGGCAGACAAACCATGTCTGTTTAGAACTAGCGCCATTTTTTAGATAGGTTGCCTCAAAACGTGTTACGAATAGATTGGCCACGCCATCTTACAGCAGATTTTGGGCGGGCTATCTCGCTAGTGGTACCATAGTTAGAGGATTTCCTCTAAAGAGACACTCTCAGTCAGTCCCAGATAAAGTGCCAACTAATATATATCTACAGGATATAAACAACTAAACGAAAAATGTATAACTTGTTTGCTATTTCTAGCACTTTACGCGGGACTTGGTTAAGAAGGTGCATAAACTCACCATAACGCATGTCCCAAAGATAGCAGATAAAAACGTTCATTAGCACAATTTTGGCATTTAGGAGAAGTTATTTATGAAAGAGATAGAAATATATGAAAATGAAGTTATTTATGAAGGTTTCCTTAACGTTAATGTTCACCTAACGATGTAGCTTGTGTACAAAAACGGCAGGGCCTAGTTATAACAGTTTCTTTTAGAAATAAGTGTTTCGCATAAAAAGGAGGTGAAAACCTAAATCGCCTTATCGCGGAAATAATTATTTTAATGCAGCATACACGCGAGGCGGTTGTGCGTGATGGTGCAGTTTTTAGCGTGTTTTTACTTCAGTCTTCGGTCAATTCTTTGCCACTTGAAACGTTTGTCCGTTGCTGTTTTGGCAGATCGCTTTGCGAACAGCGCTCGTTTTTCCCGTTTACATCCTTGCAGGCTTTCTGCGCTGTTCACAAACTTATAAAGGGATGTGGTTTATTTATTTATTTATTTATTTATTTATTTATTTATTTATTTATTTATTTATTTATTTTATTTATTTATTTATTTATTTATTTATTTATTTATTTATTTATTTATTTATTTATTTATTTATCTTGCACGCGCGTAGGATTTTCATCGAAGTACTAGAAACATCTTCCACGTGTGCGTATGGACACGCGTGGAAGGGATTCTCTGGCTGCGCGCGCACACGGAAGTTTAGCGTCAACGTGGGCCACAAACAACGTAATGTACGAACCAGCGCCACTATATGTATGCATGGTGCATACGCTCCATCCTTATCAACGCGATCTTACCACAGTATATACCAAAAAGCGCTAATTAGGCTCGGCATGGTCGCGCTGCAAACGAACAGCAACGCACTCAGTGTATACATACAGCTTCCCCGTTCGATTCACTAAACGCAAGACGTGTAACATGCCATATGACAAAGAAATATGCGGCATATACGCACGAGCGTTTCATAAAAACTGTTTATTACGCATGCAAGTGTGTACGCTCTTTTCACCGTTCACTGAGACGAAACTGGTTAGTTGCCGGGGGCGAAGGCAGCGTTTATACATCAGTTTCCTCTGGCGTAGAACTTGCATAATTTGCGGGAAAGCACTTCACATGCATTTTTGCGCACATATATCCATTATATACACGGGCGGACACAGGAGGGAAAGGGGGGGGGGTCCCGACGTCCTGAGCCTGCCTCCCTTCCTTAATTTTTTAATGTATAAACTGAGCTTTGGTGTTGACGCCCCACGCTCAGCTTTATATATATATATATATATATATATATATATATATATATATATATATATATATATATATATATATATATATATATATTTATATATATATATATATATATATATATATATATATATATATAAATATATATATATATATATATATATATATATATATATATATATATATATATATATATATATATATTCTGTCTATGGGGCTAAAAATAACAGCACATCCGTGCTCAAACGCAAGGTATTCGTCGTTCAGAAGCGGCCGTGCTCTCATACGAATAAATTATCAAATGAATGCCTAAATGTTCCGTCCTCTATAATATAAAATCGCCGTTCCCTGTCTCTTCTCATCTGAAGCCCACGCGAACCGTCACGTGCGTCAGCTTCCTCTACCCGCAAGTTAGACTCTATACTTTCAAAGCGTTTGTATAATCTATAAAATGGAGGCGACCAATTAACAACAGTATGACTGTGGTGATCGCTGTGGCTGCAAATAGCAGGCTCCGACAAGTAACTGCTGTAAGAAGAACCGATAACCGCTGAAGCGATAATTGTCGAAAGAAGAGCAATAATTAAATATGCTAACGAGTGTGTCCGTATCATTAGCACAATGTGTTATACGTATATTTATTGAGTACATATATTTCACCATCGTTCAAGGGCACGGGACATATTGTCGTCAGGCACGATATACTATAAGTACTGCAGGCAACAAACACGGTATTCAGCGTCCCGCACGCGCTGCGGTTGTTGCTCAACATCGCAATTGGCGCTACCGCGACATTACATGGCGAGAAGTCTACGGAGGAAGTCCCGTGCATCGTGGCACGAGCGCAAGAGAGAGATTGACGATGCTCAAGGAAGTTAAGCTCTAATTGCTGCTCGTGTTGCAACGCTTAATTTCAACGTTGCACTAAGCGCGTCCCTATCTATGTCTGCTCTTCTGCGGTACGTGAAGGTTCAACAGTACATTGTGACCATGGGGTAGCGGCGACATTACACTAATGGTAATTAGAAAAGAATACGCCGTAGCTTAGGACAAGGAAGCGTCGCGAAGCCCACTGACAAGTGTACAACTGCAAACACAATGCGCTTGCATGTATACAGTGGACAGCGCACAATAAGCGGTCATACCATGACGTCGACGACAGCGTGCAGCTTTCCGACGCAGTCGTTGGGTGCTGTGCACGGCGAGGAAAAATAAATAGTTTCCTCTAACTAGGAACTTCATCTAAACAAAACATCTACTAGCGCCTAAGGCCTTTTCTTAGTAGCTAATTACATGCTACCCTGCCAGAAACGTTGCTCGATTTGTTGTGTCACTCGGTACGTCGACGAAATAGTGAATAAGATGACTGTGGAAAAAGACAGTATATCGCTGGTTACATATGCACGCAAAATACAGTACAAAAATACGACGCGTAATCTTACTGCAAAAAAAAAAAAAATCAGACATGGTAAACGAAATTCACTTCAGTAACATATTTTTTTAGCGTATAAGATGTGACGGAGCACAAAACATGCACCTCGATCTTATATGAACTACATTCAGAGTAGTCGGAAAATAATAAAGGAAAGCGGTTCGCTTTATTTTTGGAAAGTACAAGAGACACGAGGCTATCACAGAGCTAATGAAGAATAAATAGATTTCAAAAAGCCCTCCCGCAATAACGAAAGCTTCAGGAGTGATCCGCAAATTTTTTTTTTTTTTTCAACACATGATCTAGCTGGGAACGCAAAAGTTCGAAAATTTGAGCACCACTTATTCAACCAGTTGGGCATGGCCCCGGTTCCCTGGAAATCCTTGCCGTGGCGTGGGCAGTTACTTCGGCCGCCGTCATCCAGAACTGCTTCAAGCCCTCCGGTTTCGCGACTTGTCTGCACGTCTCGGCAGCCTTACCGGAACGGAAGCGGGTGTTTCTTCTGCAAGCACAGATAGCCTGCAGCCACTAGCTGAAGCATGGGACGCGCTTTACCGTGTCGATGGAGCGATACTAGCCGCTGTTGAACTGCATGACTTTTATTGCGATAGCAATTATATGGACAGTCTCGGCTGGATTTTGCCGTCGCCGTCGCCGCCGTCATGCACCGTATATGTATAAGTATGTATATATATATAAAAGCCTCAAAGAAAAATAATTCAGAAAAATGCTTCTGAAGCGCGGAATCAAACCAGGGACCTCTTGTTCCGCAGCGAGCGGCGCTATCCACTACGCCACGAAACGCAGATCCTCCTCGTAGCTAACGGCGAGCGTTATATACACACCCTTTAGCGCTGGACGGACTCGGAGACAGCAGGCGATAATAAACGTTTCTTCATTACCAGCGAGATGGCACTAGGAGCCCGACGGGCGCATTTAAAAGTCGTCGGCGAGCTCGCTCGCTTCTTCTTATATTTGCGCATGGGAGAAGCTTGCGCTTCCGCCGTCTGCTCGCGCGGTTTTCTCGTGGTGAGGGGAAGAGGGATGTTTCACGCTTTCACCGTGATGTCCGCGCTCATGTTACGGAGCGTACGAAAGTCACTCGATCTCAAGGGACGCCGCTAAACGAACAAACAGAAGATGAGCGCGAACTATCAAGTGTCACAGCTCGACACTTGAAGCACGCTAGTTTCCTTCGCTGCTTCGGCCGCCTTTGCAACAGAAGCGATGTTCAAACTGAGAGTATCCATTGGCGAGCCTCACTTCGTATAGCATTAGTTCCTTGCTATCGCATTCATTGCTTCGCCCTTGCGGCGAAACTGTGACTTTTTGTGTGCTGACGCTGACATGATCGTGCACGAAGCGCTCAGCGACGACGCTGTCATTGCAAGTGTGCACAAAGAATATGAGAGTGACGACGAGAGTTAGGAAAGCAACAGCAGGCATGTAAGTTCGCGCGAAGTTCTTGATGCCTTTGGCATAATTCGCACTCTTTCCTTGGCGCCCACGACGACGACGAAGTTACGCAAAGTTTATTATAAGCTACGAGGTTCGAGCCATTAAACTCCTTCAAAACAACGTGAAACAGGGCAAGATCGGCGACTTCTTTAAAAACAATTTTTGGTTGTGCGAAGTAATAGGTGTGGGCATCTTTCTATTTTCGCGACAACGAAATTCCCACGAGAACGAAGAAAAATCGCCTACCCGGTGATTTCGTTATTGAGAGGTTCGACTGTATTATATTTCTTGCATAGAATCCTTTGCAAAAGGGTAATATAACGCCACCGTCCTGTGTAGGGCAGTTGACATCAAGAAGAACGCGTCACATCCCGATCCATGCTTTGGAGCGGTGGTTATCAGCCATGGATGTTTCGGGGACCCCTTGTGGACCGGTGGAAGTTATGACGAGGGACCCCTTGCAATGAGAAAAAAAAAGGGGGGGAGGGTCATAAATTAACACAGCATGCAACGTGAAATAGGTGCATTTTATTTCTCCGTGGCGAAGCATGGTCAAGCTAAAGTGTCACGCCAATGCGATCTTAGAGCTTGTCAATAAGTTGTGCGGTCTGCAGCGACATTCAACCTGTTTCTAACTATGTTTGCTCTTCAAATATGCAAGGCTAGAAAAAGCATGCTCGCGTGCATATGTCGTAGAAAACTGCAACGAAAGCTTTACAGCCATCCCAAGGAAAAGGGGAAACATAAATCAGCTCCGCCGCAATACAAAAATGTTATGCGGTGAAGCATACCAAAAAATCAGACAGTGCCACTCTGACGGGACAGTGTGTGCCTCCAAAAACGGCTGTTTTTTTTTTTTTTTTTTTTCGAGGATGAGTTTCGCGGACCCCCATTTGAGAACCACTGCTTTGGAGCTTATATTGGCTCGAACAGTTGCCTTTGAGAATATCTTTTTCCATGGGGTCGATATCAAAATGGAATAAACTGCCACAGTTGCACCCGATTTTCATCATTGTGTAGATAGAAAACTGTTAACGCGATAGCGTTAAAGAGCTTGTTTCGTAGAAATTCCGGTGTCGGTGTCGGCGTCGTTGGTTTGTGAGCGAAAAATCGGCGTTGTCCGTGAGCGAAAATTCGAGACAGATGCGAATAAATAAATAATAAAAATTCGGCAGATCCCACGTACCGTGGGAATCGATTTTATGCTAAGCACGCGGCGGGAAGGTGACTGTGGCGTAATTTTTTACATTGAGCGAAACGTTACGAAATGACGCTAAAGATATGTGCAAGTGGTATACGCACACACATATGTTGAAGAGTCGCACATGTGCTATATAACCAGTTTACAGTTGCGTAACGATGCCAACAGCAACATGGATGTTACTAACACCACAAGCGGTAAGCTGATATGTAGTGCTTATACTTGTCCGTCATGACGGAGAACGAACGCACGTTTCACGAACCCCTGTGCATGTGTGAAAGGGGCTCTTGAGAGTTCTCAGGTAGATGGCGGCGAGCGCCATGCCTTTGTTGTTGTGATTGATGTGCGCAACGCAGACCTCCCCGATTCCGCTGCTTGTCTGTATGTGTTTCGGTGTCTGGCGACCGGCGGCCAGCGAAGTGGGATGCGGCCTACGTTGAAGTTGCGCATCGCCGTGTTCTTATATGTGCCGACGCCGCCACACCTGCAATGAAGCTGTTTGCTGCGGACGACACATTGGAATCCAGTGATTGCAGTGGGCTCATCGCTCCAGGTTTCAGAAAGTGCTAACACGCCAGTTTCTGTGAGCACAGCGTCTTTCTCGAGGTCGTGCACGTACACGTGCACAGACTGTACGTTGAGAGCGGCGAGCGTGATGTATTGTTGTGGTTGTGGCACCGAATGAAGGTGGTAGCCCGGTCCAAGACAATGTCCAGACGACTGTTTGAGCAGCGACATGTCGGAACCTGAAGTCACCTTTTGCGTTGGTGAGGTATAGGCCGTCGAGCCAGGTAACCCTGTAAAGTGCTACGCAGACCAACCTCAGTGGATGGCGTTTATCGTATCCGTAGACTACCTAGGCGTATGTGGCCCTCTGTGATTTATATATAGTTATGGCGTTTGCTTGCGCAAGGGGAAACTGTGCCCTCTTATACGAGAGATTTTTCTGGATGTTGAAAATTCAAGCCACAGTCGCACGAGGTTGCCGTGTGTTCGTCACGTTCGATGTACCACAAGGTGCCCGTGTTTCCATTAACGTGGCCGTCCCTTACGTCGATGTTGGCCGTGATCATGTACGGCTTGCCGATGCTCAGACAAATTGAGGCCGGCAGGCCACCCATGTCGCTTGCGTTCATCCTGGCCAGCTTAATTGGTCAGGGCATCCCTGTGTACCCACTCGTTCTTATAAAGCCAGTCATGTTATCGCATGCGGGATGACATAACACGTTGCCCGCAGCATCGAGGCAACGTGCGTTATAACGGTCGACGTCCGCATTGCTCTAGCATCTGTATGCCGCCAGGCCACTTAGCGGCGTCTTCTTCGCGTGCCACAAAGCGACTCTCAATCATTCTGACGTCACCCTCGGTCAGCATGCGCCCATCGCCTAGCCTCGTAAGACATGAAGGGAACGCTGCGTCATTCTGGCGGGACACGTGGACAAGTGGATGGCAGTCGAGTGTCTCCCAAGGGTGTTCTGTCCGCTCCCTCCCTCACTTACCTTGCGTTTCAATGTGTATGTACGCGGTTATTGTGCTGATTGAGACTGTGAATCACCTGTGGCCCAGACCCGCATAACATGAACTGTGGTATGCGGGTATGTGCAACACGTGACTGAGGAAAGGGTTTCAGGACGTACGAGACAGGCGTTTTGCGGTGTTCATGTCATGACCCGTGAATCGTGTCCGCCATACACTGATCCCCTCCTATGCCAATTTTGGTATATTACAAGTTATGGAGACGACCAGGAGAACGCCCAGACGTAGGCGGCTAGATAGATAGATACGCAGATAGAAAAGGCCAAAGTGCCTGAAGTTCGCTAAGAAATGCTTCGCATTTAAAAAGTCTTCCGTCCGAGTGAGAATCGAACCCAGGCCTTCTGCGTGCAAGCAGGCGTTGAGCCACGCCAGTGCTTGAAACTGCATCGTAAAAAAAAACAAATGGGGAACGCTTAGTTGAACGCGATAGCGATATCCGGCCCCATCCTCGTCGTGCTCTGTTTCGCTTGTCATTATGTTCAGTCGACCGGTCTCACACACACGCGCTCGACATACCTACAGTAAAGGTAAATTAAGGTTTCCGCCCTCTTCAACAGCACTTTTATGACAACAGTGTACCCACTACGTGTGTGTAAGAGAATGCGCGCACTAATGTGTATGCCCTTTGTAATGGGTGGCATGCTTTAAACCAGCAGCAATTACGCGCGTGATTTTTTTTTTTTTTCGGTGTTGCGATGCACCCACTACGTGTTCGTAAGGGAATACGCGCAGTAATTTGTGTGCCTTTTGTAATGGGTGGCCGGCTTTAAACCACCAACTCGTTATGCAGTTCACATGGTGTGATGCCCGATGGCAATATACGCTTGTACGCCGCTTTACTGCGATATTACATCTCGTACTGTGACACCTGAACACAGGACGCGTATGTTTGTGAAGCATTAAAGTTAATTTCAGTTCAGTTCCAAGCAATGGAGTGGCTCTGAGGTAGAACACCTGCTTGCCACGCAGGCGGCATGGATGCGATTCTCACTCGAACCTAACATTCTTTTTATTCTTGTATTTTATAGAAGATGATGATTTTTCGCTCACAACAAACGACGCCGACACCGACGCCGGAATTTCTGCGGAACGAGCTCTTTAACGCTATCGCGTTAAAAAAGACTATAAGCTAGAATTTCATGTAGTGCGAGGACTGTCCTTAACGCATGTAATATTGCGTGGCAGAAGCGTAGAATCGCCCCACGCGTAAGAAAATGTGAATTGCGCAACAAGTGGGTGGTTTAAAGATGCCCACCCATTACAAAGTGCGCAGCTGCGCAGGTGCGCGTGGCACCTTAATAATAATATCTGGGGTTTAACGTCCCAAAACCACGATATGATTATGGGACGTTAAACCCCAGATATTATTATCTTATTATAATAGATAATGTTCGTAAGGCGCGTAGCACCTTACGGACGCGTAGTGGGTACTTCGCCAATTTGCAAAAGGAAGAATTATAGGGCGTAGCGGGCACTTCGCAACTGTACCTGTAGTACCTGTAAGTATTCTAGGCTGGTTCGAAATGGTCTGTTACGCACACAAATGTTCCTTTCCTTGCGGCACGGTTGAAATTAAGGCGATGTGCACGGGGCGCGATTACGCTATCACGTTCTACGCTTGAAGGCGAAGCTCAAGCGTCTTCCAAGTATTTTTGTCACTGAATATACGATACTGGTAGTGTTTTTGGTCTAATGTGTCGGTTGTTTTTCGCGCTTTTACATTTGCGTGCTGCTTGTAATCTTACCTGTGAACGTTTAATTGTCCCGCTTGTCAGCCGTTAGCACGGTTAACACGCTCTGCCGCGTGGCTTCGACCGGCTGTATGGATGGATGGATGCTATAAGCGTCCCCTTTATAACGGGGCGTTGACATGTCTGCCACCAGGCTCGAAGAAAAAAAGAAAATTTCCTTGTTTCATGATGGCCTAATAACTTATCTACATTGATTAAATCTATGTTATTATACCAAACAAAATATAAATTCACGGTCCATCTCTATGCCTCTTAAGGCAGAATGACCTTATTTTTCCCCATTATTTATTTTTGTACTTTATCTCCACTTTTCTGCCATCAATACTCTAACCGTCTCTTACTTATTTCTATCGCGGACGTGTTCAGCTTTCTATTGTTGTCCCTAAAACCCAAGGCTTCATGTAGACTCGTGCCCATACGTCTACCTGGGTGAATATCGCCACATTCAATCAGTACATGTTCCATCGTTTCCTTAGTTCCCCCGCAGCATGTACATTGTTCTTCTTCCTTACTGAATCTCGCTTTACAACTACGCGTTCTAAGGCAGCCCGACCTTGCTTCAAACAGTAAGACTTCGACTCCCGACTCCCGACTGCGGAGAGTGACATACACTCTAAGAAAAAAGAGAGTCAAAAGAGGGTCATGGAACCGTGACTCTCTTCGGGTGTCCATCTGACCCCTTTTGGAAGGTACAGGCAGAGAAAAAGAGTTCGCATTTGGGAAGGAGTCACTGGACCCTCCTGAAGCGCGTTTCGATTGGCTTCGCACGCTCGCCCTTTGGCGTCGTTGTGGCGCCTTGCTCGGCAACGTAGACGGGGTTGGCGCCGGGGTGGCGCGCCGCTCTCCTCTCTGTCGCCTCAGTCTCCTGGTCTATTGGAATGCGTTGCGTGGTTGCGTAGGTTGCGCGTCTTCGGTGGTGTTGACGCCGGCTCGAGCCGTGCACGAAGTGACGCTTGGAGGGCGGAATATTCATGGAGCTGCGGACACCGACAACGGGCGGCAGTTAACGGTGAGTGTACTGCTTTCGTAGGTACTAATTACACAGCTTTAGCTGGGCGTCTGCAGCAGCTCTGCGGAACCTGCCAGCCATTTCCAACAGTAGCCTGTATCCGCGGGGCTGTTGCGGATGCCCAACTAAAGCTTTCAGTTAACGAGCTGTCACCGTTATGCGCGTTGCTGTACAAGCTCCCATAAAGTGAGCGATGGAAACAATAATCGAGGGTCATTTCTTGCTGATCGCACGTCGTGTCTGCACTACTGAAGGTGCAAGATGTCGTTTTGAGATGCACTTTAGTCTACTTCATAATATTTCCATCGACCTTGAGTGTGCAGCGTGCTTCCACGCGTGGGAACGTGAAAAAAAAAAAAAAAACCTGTGTACAGAACGCTCAGACGCACTATATGTAATGGTTTTTGTTGGCTTAAAGACGGTAGTTTGAGGTGCAGATATAGTACGGTGGCTTCCAGAACGTACGCGGTAGTCATTCAAGTTGGACACGCCTCGCCGGTAAAGTGAAAAAGCTCTAGGCTTTCGACGGCGCGCGTTGTTGCGGCCGCCGGCGTGCACTCTTTTCCCTCGTTTCTGTTTGCTGTTTTCGTGGTTTGCATACACTGCGATGACGTTGGGCGCTATAACAGAATCGAGTGAGTGTACGTGATTGTGGGAGTTATGTGCGCTAATTCTAGCATATGACATGTCTGATCTCGACGTAGACGGCGTACGCACGCGCTGGGTGTCGTTCGGGCCCGTACTCGCATCTGTTTATCTGAGTATTTAAGGATGGGTTACGTTTGTAAAACATGCGGTTACTGACCGCATATTTTACAAACGGAGGATGTGCTTTGTTGTTTTGTTGTTAGCCTTTATTATGTCTGTGTGAACCACTTATTGTGTAGGTTTTGCAAACCTTTACTGCAATTTCATTTTCTCATCATAATATCACGTTCTGCTTTTCAGATACCGTTTTTCATGGTGCTCACGCTGGACAGGAGCGACAACCTAGCAAGCCACAAGTCTGATGCCTCAAGCCGTCACCACTTTTTGATTTAGTCTTAATCACAAGGAATAAATATGGAAACATGATGGCGATTTCTGCTGTTCATTTAGCACCATATGACACTGTGCACATCACAGTCACACATTTTAGTTGGCTATACTCATAGAAGCATGTAAATGAGGAATACCCACACTTCTTAATTGGAAATCACAGACCATCTTTCTATATAACTTTGCTGGAAAATATATGTTGTTTTGACGAGTTTTATTGAAATAATGCTAAAACTGAACTATTCTTTTTTTTACAGTCGCTGGGCAGAACGGCAAGTATTATTGGACTTGCTTAAAATGAATACTCCACTATTTTCAACAGTAGTCGCGCAAAAGTAGAGCAAGGATCAAATGAGTAGCTCAAAATACTTGTGGAGTCGCTTGATGCTTCGGTGTGGGTCCCTTGACCCCCCTAGGAGCGTTACCGACAAGAGTCGTCTGACTCCCTATAAGTGGTAACGTGGTCCTCCCGATGAGAGTCTTTGCACTCTTCCTAGAGGGTCAGGGGACTCTCCTAGAGCGAGCCGACCCTGACCCACCAGGAGAGTCACCGTGACTATTTAAAGAGAGTCCTATACGTGGCAAGTCAGAACTCTCCGAAAAGAGTCACGCATACTCTTTTTTTTTTTCTTAGAGTGTACAGAGATGGCGGTATTACGACGAGCTTGAAAATTGACCCCATGCACTTCATTATTTAGCAGCGTCCTACGGATAGCCAAACACCTGAAGCGATACTATCGCAGGAACAATAGTGTTTTCCAGCAGTGGCCATTCATCAAAGGCACAAAGGGAAAGCAGTAATAAGAACAACCTAAATATGAACTGATGGCTTGTGGAAGTACCATCATTCGTTGGGACAAATGATACCTAAGCTGTCGAGTTCACGTTATAAAAAAATTACAGTTCCCGCGTTCTACAAAAACGTGACACCTTTTTTCTCGTTCGTTACCGAGTTTGGAGCCGGCGGGGACGCCCAAAATACACGCCCATTCGTGCGTAAAGTGCGAGCGGTCAATCGGTACCAAATGGCTTCAATCGGCGAGCTTCGCCGGAGAGCGCGACGCGCGCGTTTTTCCTTCTCCGCTAGCGGACTCTCACGACAGAGGGCGCGTCAGTGCTGTGCCCGATAGAGTTACTGTATATGCTACCTTTAGGTAGCAGAGCTGCGCATAGGTCCGACTGGCAACCACAGCTATGCGGTGAAGTCGCACTCTGTTTTTGCAGAAGACATGCCTACCATGTCGCCGATGAACCTGTCGGGTGTGTCGCAGGCCGGCGATCAGGGGCGTAGCCAGAAATTTTTTTCGGGGGGGGTTCAACCATACTTTATCTATGTTCGTGCGTGCGTTTGTATGTGTGCGTGCCTATATACGCAAGCAAAACTGAAAAATTTCGGGGGGGGGGGTGTTTGAACCTCCCCCCCCCCCCTTGGCTACGCCCCTGCCGGCGATAAACAATGGCTGTCGATTACTAGTGTTAATTCAGTTCGCTGCAGCGGCGGCGTCGAGGAATACAAAAATTTGTCCGAGCGTCAGCTTCTCCGCAATGCATGGTTGCCAGCGGCGTTTGGAAAACAGATGCGCAACTCTGCTACCTAAAGGTAGCTCTAGGGAACTGTCTAAGGTGCCGGCAGCCGGCAGAGCAGGTTGCACGGGATACTGCCGGCACTTCTTCTCGATTAACTGACTGTAGTCATGTGACCAAACTGCCGGTATTTCTGCTTTAGTGGGGTAGTGCCGGCACAGTAAATCATGGCATTGTGCATGGTGCCCGTGTCACTGAGGCGCTTTGCCTGGCTTCGACAGACGTTTCAACGCTACAGACATAGATGGTTTTCCACAAACGTGACTACATTATTTTCCTGTTGCTCATTGAAGGCCCTCTGCGCCCTTCGGGCGCGGAAAACTAATCGTGGCTTCGCCCTCGCTTCGCGAGTGCGGCCATTTCGCTAACGCTCAATGGCCGGTTGGCAGGGTCTCCGTCACGCGCTACTGGCCGCTGTCGCGGCCACGCGCTGTTGAGCCCGCGCGCCTGCCCCTTCGGGGCAGGCGCGCGGGCTAAACAGCGCGTGGCCGGCACGTGGTCGGCAGCGCGTGGCCGGCAGCGCTAAACCGGCAGCGCGTGGCGGCAGTGCCTAAACAGCGCGTGCCAGCGCGTGGCCGGCAGCGCTGGCACGGAGGCGCGCATCCGTGCCAGCGTCCGTGGTGTGCCCGTGTCACTGGGGCGCACGTAACCTGCGTAACCCACGAGCCGCTTCGCGCTTCTCTGTCAGGCAACAGACTTCTGCGACACCAAACAGAACCCTGCCGGGCAAAACTGATGTCTCCAGTTGTCGGAAGCTAGTCAACTTGAGGAGTCAAATGACGCCCGAGGCTGGCATCTCCGGTATCGCGAGGCCGCCAATCCATCGTCAATTTGACTGTGACTGCAGGAAACGTGCACTTCTTGTGTTACCAAGTGGCAGCGACCAGAAAAAGAGACACGTTCAGGTGGAGCGCCGTTACCGACTACACATGCGGACAGCCGATGGCGTACGATCCGACACACGAACAAAAGCACGAAAGGGGCCGTCCCGCAGAGGTCACGTGGTCGCGGGCGGCCAATAGGAAAGAACTGCCGGTAACCGGTCGACCGATATATTTGACCGGCAGCCGGCAATATAGACACTACCAAATAGGAACTCACATAAAAATTCACATTCTTCTACTCGTCACATCCCTAATATAACACTGGGGGTCTTACGCCCCAAAACCACGATATGATTATGAGAGATGACGTAGTGGAGGGCTCCGGAAATTTTGGCCACCTGTGGTTCTTTAAAACTTTCGCGACCGCGGAAAATCGGTTTTGAGTAGTGCAGGGAAATATTTTTTCCTGCCACAGAAATTGATTGATGCTTAAGTGTACGGTATCAAATGACAGAGGAAGAATTGGTCTTTCCAACAGTATTAATTACAAACATTTATTTCAAATATTATCAAAAAATATCAAAAAAGAAAAATGTAATAAAAAGAAAAAGTTAATAAAAACACCAATTCTACTGTGCACAAGGTAAACATTTAAAAAATGGGAATATACGTTTTTGAACACAAAGCCCTTAAATAATACTGCAAATATAAGCTCTGTTACCAAGTCACCCTAGTAGCACGCAATGTTGCCACAACGTTGAAGGAACTTCCTCAATGTGGCGGCAAGGCCGTGTCAACATTTGGTGCTACTAGGTATTTACATACGTACAAAAATATAAGCACTAGTACCTATCATGCCACCGCGCGAAGCAGCTTCGAAACGTGATGAAACAAAGGTTGGCTGCATATGTTTCGCAGAAAACATTTCTTTTTTTCTGCTCAACTTTTCCTTCTTCGTAGCATACTTTGCAGCTCTGGCATTTTTCATTGTTTTATGGTTGGTGCTGGGCACCCTGCGGTGCCTTCCCGTGTATACGTTGAAATGAACAGTGTACCCCGCTTCCGAATCTGCCAAAACCCGTAATTTGTATCCCCATTCGACCATTTTGCCCCTCCTGTATTGCCGAATACCAGCCTGACCATCTGATTTCACCATTTTCTCATCCACGGAAAGGTTCCGACGCGGATGAAAAAATAGCGCGGATGAGCCGCTCATGCGTTGCAGTAGAGAAGACACGCGGTGAAACTTCTCATGGGATGCGACGGTCGTGTTCTCCGGATCAGAGACGCTCAAGAAGGCAAGTAACGCCTTGAACATTTTCCGTGGCATCACTGACGGTGGAAGAAGGCCTGAAAATACTATGTATCGTCGACCCCAATAGCATAGGCGCGAGACTTGGGACGATTCCCGTGTACACCAGAAGTGCGACGAACATGCGCATCTCTTCCTCAGTGACTTCCCTCCAGGATCCGTCCTTCTCACTGTGCGTTGGCTTTTCGAAAAATATGCATCCACGCATACGTATTTGTGTGGTTGCATATCTCTCTCACGACTTCTGCGGTGAAAAACGACCCGAAGAAGCCGCCGCGCGGCACTCCGGAGCGCTATAGGTCAAGGTACACTCCGCGCCTTCTTCGCGGAGAGAACTCCACTCTTTCTGCAGCCGGCCTCCCGTCCGAACGAAGTTGACAGCTTGCAGATAAGAGCTTTATTACGCACCGGATACATTTACATCAACGCGCGGCAGCGATAAAACGGCCCGAGAGAGCGAAACTTACCGGCGGATACCTGATGTTCTGGGGCGGTTTGACGCCGTCCGTACTGAAGTTTGACGAATCGAAGTCTTCTTCCGTTTCTCTGCTGCTACCATCATCTAGAGATTGACGCTTAGATTCATCGGAATTCGTTGAAATTCGCCGTATTAGTGGAGCACCCGCGAGCGACGTCGACGCCATAACCGAAACCACGAGCGCTCACCTCCCAGACTGCGAAGGAGCTTCAAAAATCCCCCCGTGGAGAAAAAAAAAACCAACTCAAAACCGAAACTGACAAAATACTGCCTCTTTTACCCTTTAGAGACGTCAGACTCTGCCCAGGCGGCGCTGCGAAAAACACCGCCTCTAGCGCCCTCATCGCAGCACTGGCGCTAACTGGGTAGTACAAAGAGAGCTGTCCCCAAGCGAATGTGCATAGGCCACAATATAACCTCCCCCCCCCCCTATTTCGTTGGTGTCGAGGCGCAGTTTCCTGAAAATCAAGGACGTGGAAAGCTTCTTCCGCCAATCCACGCTTCAGAAACAAAGGAAGCTGATCAAAGCAAACTGCGAGTACAACGCAAAAAAAGTTTTAGTTATTCCGGCGCGCTGCAACTCGCAAGTAGCAAGCATCGCACGACAACGAGTTCGAGGCAAGCTCTCCGACATCCGCTCTCTAGTGCCTAAATGCGGTAAAATCGGGTATATACGTAATGCCAAAGCGATGAAGTACATACACGATCAATTTACTGAGCTATGCATATTACGGTCAGTGGTACAAAACTCGCTTTATCAGGGACGAGTGGCCCCGGCGATTTTCGCCTCTTCAGTTGCATTCTCCCTTAATCCATCTATCGCTTCCTGTGCATTGAACTGTTTTATTACGCATCCTCAAATAGGGATACGTGCGTGTCCACTTTCGCGGGGTACAACCAAAGGCAAATCCGCGGCCCCCGAGATAGCTCCGGCAATCGCAGAGGCCACGGGCAAAACAAACCTAAGGTGGTCACGACCAACATTTTGCGATTTACTTGTATGACGCACGTGTTAGCTAGTTAGAACCAGAACTCTGAGCCTTCAAAACGTGCATACGTCCGCGATGCTGTGTGGTGACGACCAACTCCGATTATAGGTTATCGCGGTGTGTGTATCACGCGTCTTCAGACTGCCTCTAGCTGCTCACTTCGTGTTACACGACAAGCACCGCGCTCAGAGCCTCCGCTGAGCTTCATAGTCAAGGTTACCACGTTTCTCCATCAGGGCTACGCAAAACAACAGCACACCCACATTATCACACTTTCTCATGCGACCGGCTGTGGAGGACGCGGGTACTTCGCTTACCCAACGCGCTCGCAACGGCCCGTATCTAGCGCTCTCGCCTTTCTTCTTCGTACGACAACTATGGAAATCGGTAAAACTGAACGTTGTTATTGCGTCTTTTACGTCCGTGGCAATTTACAACCAGTGACTCTATTCACAACGCAACGGTAGCGCCGATCGTGGCGTTCCCTCGTAGCGTGCGGAGTGGTCTCGTCTGCTGTTGTTTTCGCCGTCGTTCTGGCGAGTGATCCTGAGTGATCCAGCAAGCAAGCACTTATAATTCATTAAGGTAAAGCCGAGAAGTCCAGTTCTATTCTTTTTCCGTTATCTTTGCCTTATCCCAGTCTATTTCGTGGCCAGTTGCTTCTGCATGTTCGGCCAGCGCGTTCGATGAAACCTTTCTTACGTCATACATGTGATGCTTGAGTCTTTACTGGGTAACCTGTGTCGCCGACGTAACCAACGTAACTCCCACCACAGTCTGCGCCTCCTTCCTCCCCGTCCCCTCCTCCCGCCCTCGGGTCCATTTTAATTCTCCTCGTGTCTTTCCCGACCACACGGTTTTCCGTCAGAGACCTCAGGCCATCCTTGCTTATAGATTATTTCTGTAAAATTACCCCATAGCCAGTGTCACTAGTTCTCTATGTTGTTTTACGCTACATGTGAAAACGTGGCCAGCTTCAAACACCGATTGACGTTCTAACAGCAGCCGCGAAGTGTCATACTGCTTATCAATGAAGCTTTATAAATGCTGGACGCTGATATTTTCACTGCAGCATAATATTGCCATTTAGACCAAGGTAAGTTACACTTAGCAGCATGGTCATTCAAGTGCGCGAATAATACGGCCGGCTGGCACACAGCCGTATCGCAATCGAGCCCGATCGGGACTGTATTTTTCGATCGCGATTGACCCCTTTGTCCAAGCTGCATAACGGAGTCAATCGTCGAAAATTTTCATGCCGATGTGGCTCGGTGACGATCGAAAATGCACCGTGTCACAACCATAGAAAATTCGCGCAATGAGAAGCAACTGATAGATATTAGTATCGCGCCGCAGACAAACTCATGTGAAATGTTATCTAGCTACAACACTGAATGAGGCGCGCGCATAAATATGGCTCTCGTGCGTTTGTCTCCAATCATATGAGAAAGGTTGCGCGGCTGCATGAATCTCTAAGCATACTCGATTGCTTCCCACAAAGTGGAGAAACCGCTTTTGTCGTGTTTCATAGGGCTATGTGTACTAAACAGGAATGTAAATTTGCCCATTCTTGTCGTTTCAACCGCGGCCCGTTTTTATATGCAAACCTACAATGAATGAAGTTGCACGGTTTCCCGCATTTCTTGCAGCAAAAATATGTTTGTTTGCCGCAAGCACGCGCTAAATGCCCATTCGACGCAAAATTATTTGTTACCTTTTACAAAAGCAGCGTGCGCGGCCCCCATGGTTTCCATATCGGTGGCCATAGCAGACGACGCCGGCAGTCGATCGGGACGCTGTCTAAGGCATTACTAGGAACGTAACTTTTTTTTTTTTTTTCTGAGCACTTATTTAGCAGTTCGTATTGGCCGCGAGAAGTTACGGAGTCGCCCTCTATCGGACGCGCCTCGATTGCGTGCTAGGTAGGATACCGCCGGCGCGCTCCCCATAGGTTTTGCTGTCGGCGCTCTACAAAAACTCGCGAATGCCCTCCAGGGCATTTCTGTAAGTACTTTCGAAGGGAACCGTGTTCTTTAATGTCAAAATAATCATTTTCGACGAACTGAAAGCACAAGATAGTATACACTCGCTGTCTCTTTGCAGAAAACCGAGCACCCGCTTCACGCGGTCACCGCGTTGGAGACCCCTGAACCGGCCTCTTGCGTGAAAGGTAGTCACTCGCTGAGTGCAAACTATGTGAAATATCTCGTTAGAGTAGACTGCCTGTATAACCAAACGGAGCATAACAGAAAGAAGCCTCAAGCCAGCGATCGCACGGGTTCGCGACGACTGACGGTGCCTCTGCATGTATGAGCGCCTGCATGTATGTTCGTACTGACGGTTTCGCTTTTGCTACGAGCGCGTTTTGGCACCGCGCTGTGAACTTTAGGCCGCAAAATATGATAATTAGTGAGTACACAAACAACTACTGTTCCGCGGACGCTATCAGAGCAGTTCAAAAACAGTTTAGTTACAACTACGGCTTCGGTGCGCATGGCAACTTTGTGATGTGCCGTCCCGACGTTTCAGTTTTTTTTGTCGGTCTATATTTGTGTACGTTTTAATGTCATTTGACAAGTTGTCTCGCACTGCTTATTGATCGGTCTTCTCAGCAGCAAATGCCGCTGCTTCTGTTTCTTTATTCAGTGCATTCGTTTCGTTTCGTGCTCACACAAAACGTGAGAAAATGCGACGCCTTTTTTAATGCTCCTTAATTATCGATCCCTTTGCATTCCAGTGTACTTGCCGCTCTCTGTCATCAACGAATTCATAGACCAAAGCTTCACCAGTTCGAGATTGCTGGTGGAAGGAGACGCAGGACCGAGCATGTAGTAGCATGCAACGCCAAGGAAAAGAAAAAAAATACAATAACGTTTGCCGGACTTCTGCAAACGTCGGCTGTGAAATAGGACCCACGTCAACTTAAATAGCGGTGAATAAAATAGAAATTATTGCAGCAACCAGCAGCCGCAAAACAGGATAGTATTTGGCGAGAACCCCAGCAATTTTGGCAGCAGTGTTGTGTCTAACGCCAACAGGGTGGTATCTTTCCCGCGTAAATAATGAGGCTCCAAGAAAATACATAGGGTTGGAGAGGCCCAACGTGAGTCTGAGAGTGGCACAAATAAATTTGTGCTTTTTAGCACATTGTGTTTGCCTCAGGGTAACGCAAGCTCGACTGAAAAAATGTTATTGCCAACATAAATGCAGCACATAGCCGCAGCATTTGACTCTCGCTAGTCCACCAGCAAACGTCGAGTAGCTTATGAAGCCGAAAGCCTTAGATGACTCTTCAAACGGGTAGATTGACCGTCGGCGGCGTCAAGACGAGTGACGCAAAAAATAATCGTCACGTGATGAGGTCACCATATGACGTCACAGATCTCCTAAATTCGTAACTTCATTATGACATCACCATGACGTGACATAACGTGATGTCACATGATGACGTATTCACACGACATGGTCCCTTTGCAATGCCTCCGTGATCGGTGGGCCGATCACAGAGGTGCAAAACTTATGTAGCTTATGAAGCAATGCAACACTTATGTAGCTTATGAAGGCGAAGGCCCTAGATGCCTCATCAAATAGGAAGATTGCCAGTCGGCATCCCCTGTCGGCGGCGTCAACACGATCGAGTGATGCAAAAAATAACCGTCACGTGATGGTGTCACCATATGACATCACAGATCGCCAAAATATGTAGCGTCATTATGACTTCACATAACACGACGTCACATGATGACGTATTCACACGTCATGGTCGCTTTGCATTGCCTTCGTGATCGGTCACGGAGACTGTGCAAAACCGCGTTAGGTGCAGAACGCTTTTTTCTTGGGGGGGGGGGGGGGGGGAGAGAATCAATACATCGACTGACAAGAAGGTGGCATTCGCCTTCTAGTCATCTTTGGCGAATGCATAAGGGACCCTGTGAGTATTTTAATTCAACGTATCTAAACAATGACTTGCGCATCTGCAGCCGATTTTGTGGATGCTGAGCACGGGGCCGACGATCAAGAAGCCGCACGGGAGGGTTCTGAGATGGCTTCGCACGTGGTAAAAGGTAGCGCCTTTTCCATCCTGTGGCAGATAAGCATCATTTGCCGGCGGGAAGCGCGCACAAGCCATCGTCTCAGTGCGCGCTGTCTGCTACTCACCGAACATCGCAGGCCCGACGCAGTAACGAAATCTTCGTCGCGGAAGTGCTTGTTGCACACAAGACTCGTAGCTTTACAACCCATGCTTCACGCAGTTTTTTGTCCCGCGGTTACCGGTGCAGGCTGACACTGGGCTCCGTTGCGTAAGCGCGGCACTGCGGCACCGAGCGGTAGAGCCCCATGTTCGTCGCCTTCGGAGGCAGCCACTCTATTACAATGGTTTCAATTGAGTAGAAAATGAGAGAAAACTTCCGTATTTGAACAGACCGCAGCGCACGTGGGACTTGAAACTCGTTTTCAAAGAACGCGGCAGTGCTCCACAAGCAGCCAACGCGGCCGCTGAGACCACGTGATCCTGCCAAGCACGTCACGCCGACGGTGGCGCCGGCGTTTCCAGTGGTGGGCCTCGAGGCCAATAGTCAGTGACGAAGCCGCAGCAGTACTTTACTGATTTCGTTGAAGTGAAGTACAACAACAATAATAAAAAAGCAGACGCGAAAGCGGCTGCAAGCTGAGCGGGAGGGCTGGCGGAGCAATCCAACCTTGCACGTCACAGGGATGCCTCCGCGGTATGTCCACGGTATGTCCTCGCGCACAACATGGCGTTGGCTGTCCAAAAGTGCTCAGATAGCGTCAATATTTGAACTCGAAGTCATCGATAACATACTATCGATGGGAATAGGCGCGCGGTCACGAAAGTATTAACGCGCAAGTTATGTTTTTCCTTGTTCGTTTTCTCCTTGATGTGGATTGAAGTCCCGTCAAGGAGATGATCGACGTCGATGAAGCAGGAGGCAGGTTGGAGGTAATAAAAACTTGAAGGTATATTGTAGCGAAATATTTACAGTCATATGTACAGGTCGGTCCACTGTTAAAGGGAACACTCGAATGAGCCCCCTTCATTTTGCTGGCCCCCTCATTCCAAGTGGATGTGGAAACGTTGTTTGTTCAAGGTACTGGTCTGTCAAAGGGAGTCGGAACTGTCAACCACCAGTAGTCTTATGTAAATCTAAGCCACTGTACTGTTGCAAGAGAGCGAAATCCTGACATGCCCTGAACGCAATTGTTCCCTTTAACAGTGGACCGACCTGTACATCTTGCCGAAGCACACTGATGATAACATAGACATCAACAGCATCTTACTCTTCTACTTAACTTTTCTTAAGTTAGAGCCTAGAACACTGTTACTACATACGAAGAACCGAGTCTCACTGTTAGACCACCAAGTGGTTACGGCCCAGACGAAAGTTGCATCGTACGGAGTCTTACTGATCGATCAGTTAAGTGATTACAGCCTAGACTGAAGGGAAACGAATTCCGTCCAGTCTTAAGTACATTGCGGTAAACAACGAAAAGGGGAGGTGGCCACTGGTGGTCCGCCTCGACATTCCCTTATCAAATCCGTTTATCCTCAGATTAAGCCACTCCCTACCGGGCTGTCCCTAATCTCGACAGCAGTGTCTTTACAGTGCAGACAGGCGTTTTGGCACTCTTTCCCATCATGGCTCTCTCTCTCCTTATCCCACGTTTTCAGGGGTTCTCACGGTCGAAATACATCGGTATCTTAGCCCTGGTGCATTCACGCCATTTTCCCATACTCATCGAGTTGAACTCGCGGCGCCAGTCGTTAAACGGTTCCGGGAAAGAAAAGGCGTATGCGTGTCCTTGCCTCCCACGCATTCGTACCGTGCATTGTTGCGACTCAACCCTGCTTTACCGTCGGCGCGCCGAAAGCGCATGCCGGTGATTGTTGGGCTCACTCATACTGTCGCCTTGGGCGACGGCATAGAGCAGACGTTTGCCCTCCTCATTTTCCCACACATTCGGGCTGCCGACCTCTGAGAACGGTCGCTTGACAGCATCGGGGTAGACAAGCTGCTCAAAGGAAGCCGTTTGCTTTCGATTTATAATTGCACAGCCAAAGACCAGGCAGAGAGAGCCGAGAAAGAAGCTTTGTACGACGTACAGTGCCGCGCCGTCCCGTCTGCACGATCGACTTATGAGCGGCAAACCTAACAGCGCACCTAAATCTAAGCACACAAGCCTCTATCATTTTGCCTCCATCGAAATGCTGCAGCTGGGTTCCGATCCCGCAACCTTCTGGTCAGCAGTCGAGCACCATAACAGCTAGACAACCGCGGCGGGGTCTCATCACATCCCAAAAGCGGAAGTGGTAGCCACATGGTACAATGTATATACTGTAGTGATGCAGAACTATCGGTAAATTGACTATCGATAGCATCGATAGTTTTTTTTAAACTATCGATAGTGTAGACAAACTATCGATAGTACTACTATCGACAAACTATCGATAGTGCAATAGGTAGTACCATGGTTAATATTACTAGTTATATTACTGCCACGTGTATTTATTCCTTTGTTTTGATGTATTCGGGTCTGTTTGCAACGTTTGACGAAGACCGCGCCGTAACGTTTGAGAAGCTTCACGATTGTTTGAGATCATTCTGTTACGATTACGCGATTATTCGAGAGCTTGCACGAACGTAATCGTAATCGAATATTCGATTACGATTATTCGAGAGCTTGCACGAACACCAGTGATAACGCTGGAAGGTTCGATGACCGTTGTATAAAGGATGAAGCGTTCCACCGATGATGAGACTACTCGACGGCCGACGGCTGTTCTCGCCGCTATCAGTGCGCAGCGTGTGTCGCTTGAATTAAGAGTTTTGATTTTTGGGCACAAGTTCGCCCAAATATAGAGCTCCGTATTTCCCAGTCTTGCTGCAGCATTTTGCACCGTCATAACCAAGTGACACTACTATCGATCGTGGTGTGAATAATGACGCTGTTTCTGGCCGGCCAAATTGCCAAAATGTTTGCGATAGCCTACTATCAGCTTCGCTTAAGTTATGAGCAGTTTTTCGCGAAATAAATTATTTCCGCAGTGAAAATTGCAGGATATGTCCACCAATAAAGCCGCATCCAAAACAACCAGTCACACCTTACAATTAACCAACCTAGTTCAGGATATTTTTTTTATTTTGAAATCATGAAATGCAATATAAATTTAAAGCCACGCAGTTCCACCACATGCAGTGCCTTCCTATCCGCTACAGCAGAACAGTTTGGCTTTATGATCATGTGTCAGCAAAGCACTCTGGTGAAGAACACAAGCATGTCAACTTTCTTGCCCTTCAGCCTGCTCCTCCGGCTCCACAATGTACCACGCGCGCGGGGAATCAAGTTTATTCTGCAATGAGTTCGTGCTGTTGATTTTATACTATCGATAGTACCATCGAATTTTTACTATCGATAGCGCTATCGATAGTACTATTTTTTTTTTTTTTACCATCGATAGTGACTCAGCTATCGATAGTACCATCGATAGTTCTGCATCACTAATATACAGCCCACCAGTCAGCATAGTGCAGTGGGCCAAGTCCATACACTGACCGTGTAGCTAAATGTTGCTGAAGTGGTACTTGTAATTGCTTGGTCCTCTTGAAAAGCAAGAGGACACGCTCTTTCACGTACTGTGGTGTGTTGAATGTACTCCGCCTTTGGCAGCACGACTACAGTGTGCGTGTACACATCAGAATATAGTGTCACAAAACCATCACAAGAGAGTTCAATTTCAAGATTTGAGTTTCCTTTTTCACATCCGAAGTTGCATTGCTGCCCATCTTGAACTGGCCACACGAAAAGGTAACGTAATTTCTTGTTGCACTCTCAAGGAACAGCATCTCCATAGCATCATCACTGAGTCAACAGTTATCCAATAAATTAAATGAAATGAGATAAAACTTTTGTCAGTACTCGGATTATCAGGATGACTAGCCTGGTTTATATTTGCCCAGCACAAACCTCCTCGCCACATATCTTAAACTTAAAGGGACACTAAAGAGAAACAATGAATTAGTTTAGATTGATAAAGTGTGCTCGGAGAACTCTTGTGTAGTTTATTTCACCACCATAGGTTTATTATTAGAGGAGAAAACCAAGTTGAAAGTTTCATTTTTAAATTTCGCGCCGAACTTTGTAATTCGTGACGCAAAAGACTTCAAAGAGCATTTAACGTATTTTGGCGCCACTGGCTCGACGAAATTTCCACAAACTCGTTATGTCAAGTCTCTGGCCCCCTCAGAGGACAATGCACTTCGATTTAACCGATTAGGAACTACGTAGGCCCATTCAGGCGCCGTCAAAAATATGTGACGTCACGGCAAATGGTGCGGGAATTCCTAGGTGGCGTCACCACCTGTATTTTCTTTTTGCGCGTTTTCTCACTTATTAAGCGTCTTCGCGCAGAAAGCGTGGTGTTTTTGGTATCGTGGAAAACTACTTTACTAATGCAAGAAAAATCGTTTTGCTCTTTAGTGTCCCTTTAAGCCGAAACAAAATGGCAACCGACCATTGATCTTATAACTCCGTTATAAGACCTTTGTACGGACAGAAGTGTCTTAGAGGATCCAAAATCACTTAATTGCTTGTAACATCAAAGGCAGCAGTAATCAAACATGGGGCAACATATGTGGAACTCTCCCACTGTAGCCCTTATAGGTGAAAAAATTTTAGCATCAAAACCGCACAGCAAGAAGGCCCAAAAAAGCAATAGTGTTTTTGCCACAAATAATAGCACACAGTACCTTTGACCAGGTCGGGTTACTGAACACAAACAAAAATCTATGCACGAGAACTTTTTTTTTCCACTTCCGTTGAATCACAGCCACTGTGGCAAGGAACGAAAGCTGCAACTTTGTTCTCAGGACGAGAATGTCATGGCCACTAAGCCACTATAGCATGACCCTTTCAGTACTGAATGAGTTGCATTCGAAATTACCACCACCACAATGATTCCTACTGCTTGACACTAATATAAGCAAGCACAATCTATTCCTCATAAACTTTTGTTACTGTCTTGTCACACTGTCACTGCTATTTCACACCAGAGCGCACCATTACTATGAACACACCTTTATTTTTAACAATGACATCCAATGAGGCACTTGCTGAGTTAACAAATGTTGATACAGTTCATCATTCCCACCAAAAGCTTACGGAGAGGCTTGGTGAAAGAGAGCGCACAAAGTGCCAACACTTTGGGGGAATGAATAGCATTTCACCAGGTCTCAGCACACATTCAGTGTACTGTGCTGCTTTAAACAATGGGAACTTTTCACGATTTGGATTCTCGAGATCCACCTGTATGGAAACCAAACACTAAATCACTACATGGCACTTTACACTCAAATTTATTTAGTAAAGGTAAACAATCTCCAAGCTGATACAATCACGTACATAAGTTACATTGAAGATTTTGGCTGCTTTGATGATGTTCTTTGTTTCAAAGAAGTGCTGACAGAAAATTTGCAAACCACTGTTTTTTGCTTTTAATCAGTGGCTACTAACTCGATCGCAGAGAAGAAACTCATCTGTCCCAGCACAAGATGAATTTTTAATTATATGCTCGTGTATTACGTCCAGAGGCCGATTCGATTTTGAAATGCATTTGGGGGCCCTGTAACGTACTCCGCCTGCTCTTGAACAAATACTATCACGTGACTGCAAATACTAGTGACATCATTGGTGACCTTTTGCCATGTCGTCAGCGCTGCTGTTTCACCTGCTATGTTGAGCGCTGCAAGTGCTTGTTACCTCGATTGTCAAACTACGGCAAGTGCTTGTTACCTCGATTGTCAACCAAAGATTGGCGAGGGAGCCGGGAAAGGTGTGAAAATCGGTTAGAAAAGCTTGATTCACAGCGCGAATCACGCCGGCAGTTGTGATTTTTTTTTTCTCCTTATCGTTGTCCAACTGAAGGGACGATTTCCGTGAGCCTTGGAGCAGCCACAGTATTAGACCTGCTGAAACATTTTTGTTCCAATCATTTGTAAGGTAGCATGTTGAGAAGTGAAGTGACAAAGGAAGCAGTGAAATTACATTGGCGTGATGTATGCTTTACTGACTCATATCAGGCAACGCAGCACTCTAAAGGTATACAAATCCCATGTACGTACAGCGGAGTGCCGAAGCAGTTACCTGTCCACTACACAGCAGAATTCCGGCAATAGAGAGCTTCAGTTTGTCTGTACACTCCCTAATGTTTGCAGATACCCAGTTACCAGAGCCATTGATGGCAGTAGCAGAGCTGGTAGCGACATCTTGTGGCCTTTTGTCCAGCTAAAATATACTGTAAGTTCTTTTTTTTTCAGTCACGTCACTCTGTGATGGAAGTGACACTTCGCTTTTTGGAGCAGATTCTGGAGCAGAAAAAATGCTAGTTTGGGGCAGCTATTGGTGTTTTCGGAGCAGATGCCAAAATAGTTTAAATCATTATTTAGGCATGTCATAAATATTAATATTTGTTATTAAACATATTGCACATACAATAACCACTGCAAAATTGCCAAAAACAAATAATTAAGCAGATGGATGGTCATGGAACAATAGGTAAAATGAGCTACATATATTAAAATGCCAGTACTTGTGGCAGACATAATATCAAAGCGATAAAGCTGAGCACCAAAATTATACAAGTAGCCACAACCACATGTAACTATCGCCAAAGCAGCAGTTTAGAATTGGTACGAGATCAAAACAATATCTTATTTTCATATTTTACCAAAATAGCCAGCATTGAAAATTTATAAAGAACAGCTAAATGAGCTATACATTTCAAATGCCAGTTCTTGCAGCATAAATGAGGTCAAAGCTGATAAAGTGGTAAATGTAATCAGTCACAGCAGAAGTCAGTAATCAGTATGATATTGAGCTAATATCACATACATTTCACCAAAATAGCCTGCTTGTCAGGTACAAGTATACAGCCAAATCAGATATATATTGCCGCGAGTCTTATATTTCATGAGTTGAAGCTTCACCCACAAAGACTGTGGGCAACGCGCTGCGCAGGCCTCGCCGTGATGTGTAGGAAGCTTCACGATTGTTTTGGAACAATCCGTAAGATTGCGCGCCGCACCAGAATGTTCCAGCTTTGTCGAGAGATAACGCCGCCAACAGCGATATCGCTGGAAAGTTCGATAGCGCCTGTATAAAAGCCGACGCGCTTGACTGCTTGTCAGTTGATCGACAGTCGACGCTCTGTCCGCCGCTATCAGTGTGTTGCTATAGATTGACTTACAATTTCCCGGCCACAAGTTCGGCCAAATAAACAGTTTCATCTCGAACGTGCTGACTGCTGCCTTCGTCGACGTCACGACCACGTGACATCTGGTGGAGGTGCTGCTTCATGATCCGGACGCCACCGCGGGGCGCTGACCCAAGCCCAAGCCGAGAAGAAGACGACGCTAAGGACAACCCGGATCCTCGAACCAGCCGCCGGCAGAAGGGACTACAACCAGAGTACGGGCTCCTTCCCGAAAACACCAGGCAGCCGAAGACCGTCACATCGACCGCCGAGACGATGACAGACCCCCTGCCACCTACAACGGTAGTGATGCAACAGCCAAGGGAGCCACCGACTTTCCGTGGATCGTCGTTTGAAGACCCGGAGAGCTGGCTGGAGACGTACGAGCGAGTCGCCGTCTTCAACCACTGGGACACTGAAGAGAAGCTGCGCCACGTCTACTTCTACTTAGAAGACGCCGCGAAGACGTGGTTCGAAAACCATGAATCGAGCCTTCCATCCTGGGACCTCTTTCGGACGACGTTCCTTAATACCTTCGCGAGCATCGTCCGCAAGGAAAAGGCCACTGCTTTGCTGGAGACAAGAGCACAGCTACCGAATGAGACGGTCACCATCTACACGGAAGAGATGACGCGACTTTTCCGCCTGGCTGATGCTGCCATGCCTGAGGAAAAAAAGGTCCGCTTCCTTATGCGGGGAGTGAAACAAGACCTCTTTGCAGGATTGGTGCGGAACCCACCGAAAACTGTCATCGAATTCCTAAAGGAGGCTACAACAATTGAAAAATCCCTCGAGATTAGGACGAAGCAATACAACCGCTCAACCCTGTCGACAGGCTACCCCGAAGCGCACTCGCTAGGCACCGACAACCTACGGGAAACCATCAGAGCGATAGTGCGGGAGGAGCTGCGCAAGTTGTTGCCTTCAGCGCAGCCTCAAGTGGATTCGATCGCCGACATGGTCCGCGAGGAAATCCAGCAGTCGCTGGGCACCCCCGATGCAGCGCAGCCGCAGCTGCAAGCAATGAACTATGCTGCAGCAGCCCGACGCAACGCCCCCACTCCTCGTCCACGTCAAGACGCGGCGCCGCCGCAGCAGTTCGGCCGCCAGACGCCGCCGCCGCCAACACCACCAACGCCCTACCGTCCTCCTGTCGCCCAGCGCTATGCCCCGCGCTACGCCCCAAGGAAGACCGACGTTTGGCGCGCCCCTGACAACCGCCCGCTCTGCTACCACTGCGGGGAGGCCGGCCATACCTACCGCCGCTGCCAGTACCGTCAGATGGGGCTACGCGGATTCGCCGTCAACGCACCGCGCCCGCAGCCAGGCGAACGGCCTCGCGACATCGACGACTACCTCACCGGAACACAGTGGCAAGAACGACGACCTTCCCGCTCGCCGTCGCCCGGCCGCTACATGTCACCGCACCGCCGGCAGTACACTGGCCCAAACCGGGGCCGGTCGCCTAGCCCGTATCCGGAAAACTAAGGGCAGCAACCGATGGAGGTGCGGTTGCTGCACGACGAAATGCCGAAGATCCTCCGCGGCCGCTGACGACGACAACGCGAGGAGACCTGCAGAACACGACGCGAAGCAGACGAAGTCCTGCCGATGAAACCTCGCGGACCGAAGGAGACCTGACGACGCAACGGGGAAGCAGCGGAACAAACCGACGGAGCCGTGACCCCACGCCACGACCTAACTGCAACGCGAGACGACGAACTAGCGACCTCGACGTTCTTATCGACGGCCACAGCGTCACAGCTCTCGTCGACACCGGAGCCGACTATTCTGTCTTCAGTGGACCGTTCGCCACCAAGCTGAAGAAAGTAAAGACCGCTTGGAGTGGACCCGAAATCCGGACAGCTGGAGGCCACCTGATAACGCCGATTGGTGTCTGCACGGCGAGTCACCATCAATAACCGGACTTATCCTGCGAGCTTTGCAATCCTACAAAATTGCTCTAGGGATGTGATACTTGGAATTGACTTCCTAAGTGACCACGGCGCCGTCATCGACCTGAGATCTGAGTCGATAACGCTAACCTCAGACAAAGCGCTCCCGCCCCACGCGACGCCAGGGAACCATGCATTGAATGTGATAGAAGAGCAGGTGACCGTTCCGCCCCGCTCCAGCGTCATTATTTCCGTCGGCACCGAAAAACCTGCGAACCTTGAAGGCGTCATCGAGGGCGATCAGCAACTACTCCTGAACCGTCAAATTTGCGTCGCAAGAGGTATAGCCGAACTGCGTGACGGTAAAGCAAAGGTCGTGCTGACAAACTTCAGCCACGAATATAGGCACCTCAACATTGGTACGACGGTTGCCTACATCGACGAATGTGTAGCCGCCAGCGATGCTTTCGCCCTCTTCGATGCTGCCGAACCTGCTTCGACGAATAGAGGTCCCGAACCGGATTTTGACGTCAACCCGAGCCTTCCGAAGGTCAAGCAAGACCAGCTCAAAACCCTGCTCCTGCAATACAAGGACTGTTTCTCGTCGTCATCGCGGGTCCGGCAAACGCCCCTTGTTAAGCACCGCATTATAACAGAAGAAAATTCTCGACCACTGCGTCAGAGCCCCTACAGAGTTTCGACTCGAGAGCGCGACGCGATAAAGAAACAAGTCGAAGAGATGCTACGCGACAACATCATCCAGCCGTCCAAGAGTCCGTGGGCGTCACCCGTGGTGTTAGTGAGGAAGAAGGACGGGACACTGCGCTTCTGCGTTGATTATCGGCGCCTGAACAAAATCACGAAGAAGGACGTGTACCCCCTCCCACGGATAGACGACACCCTGGATCGACTTCACAACGCGACGTACTTTTCATCGATGGACCTCAAGACCGGCTATTGGCAGATCGAAGTAGACGAGAGAGACCGAGAAAAGACCGCTTTTATAACATCCGACGGCCTCTTTGAGTTCAAGGTCATGCCTTTCGGTCTTTGCTCGGCACCTGCGACGTTCCAGCGCGTCATGGACACTGTACTGGCCGGATTGAAGTGGCAGACGTGCCTTGTGTATTTGGACGACGTCGTCGTGTTTTCCTCGACCTTCGACGAGCATCTCCGGCGGCTCGAGGCAGTACTTCAAGCAATCAAGGCCTCTGGACTGACCCTGAAGCCAGAAAAGTGCCGATTCGCGTACAACGAGCTCTTGTTTCTGGGCCATGTGATCAGCAAGTCTGGAGTGCGCCCAGACCCGCGGAAAACAGCGGCCATCGCCGACTTCGCGCCTCCCACCGACAAGAAGGCCGTGCGCCGATTTCTCGGCTTATGCGCCTATTACAGACGCTTCGTCAAAAACTTTTCACGCATCGCCGAACCACTGACGCTTCTCACGAAGACTAACGTGGAATTCAGGTGGGAAACGGAGCAAGTGCAAGCATTTGAGGAACTTAAACGACGCCTGCAGACGCCACCCATACTTGCGCATTTCGACGATTGCGCCGACACTGAAATACACACCGACGCTAGCAGCGTAGGACTCGGTGCCGTCCTTGTGCAAAAGGCTGACGGGCTTGAAAGGGTTATCAGTTATGCTAGCCGGTCACTATCCAAGGCAGAAGCCAACTATTCCACAACAGAAAGGGAATGCCTTGCCATCATCTGGGCTACGTCAAAATTTCGCCCCTACCTCTATGGCAGGCCCTTCAAAGTTGTCAGTGACCATCACGCCTTATGCTGGCTAGCTAACCTGAAGGACCCTTCAGGTCGTCTCGCACGATGGAGTTTGAGGCTTCAAGAATTCGACATTACCGTCGTGTACAAGTCCGGACGAAAACACTCTGACGCCGACTGCCTCTCTCGTGCCCCCGTCGACGCGCCGCCGCAAGACGACGACGATGACTGCTTCCTCGGAACTATAAGTGCCGACGACTTCGCCGAAAGGCAACGAGCCGACGCGGAACTCGGGGGCCTTATGGAGTACCTGGAGTGCAAGACCGCCGTTGTTCCGAAGGTATTCAAGCGAGGACTGTCGTCGTTTTTCTTACGGAACGGCGTTCTCCTGAAAAAGAACTTCTCGCCACTTCGAACGGACTACCTTCTTGTCGTGCCCTCATCATTGCGACCAGAAGTCCTCCAGGCCCTACACGACGACCCGACGGCTGGACACCTCGGTGTTTCCCGCACCCTCGCCAGAATACAGGAAAAGTACTACTGGCCACGCCTTGCTGCCGACGTCGCCCACTACGTCAAGACTTGCCGAGATTGCCAGCGACGGAAGACACCGCCGACTAGGCCAGCGGGACTTCTGCAGCCAATTGAACCACCTCACCGGCCGTTCCAGCAAATCGGGATGGACCTACTGGGGCCGTTCCCGACGTCGACTTCCGGCAACAAGTGGATCGTCGTGGCGACTGACTATCTCACCCGCTACGCGGAGACGAAGGCCTTGCCCAAAGGCAGTGCCGCAGAGGTAGCCAAGTTCTTCGTGGAGAACATCGTCTTGCGTCATGGCGCCCCAGAGGTCCTTATCACAGACAGAGGTACCGCCTTTACTGCGGACCTAACTCAGGCGATCTTCAAGTACAGCGAGACGAGCCACCGCCGCACCACCGCCTACCACCCGCAGACCAATGGCCTCACCGAGCGTCTAAATAAGACCATCGCCGACATGCTCGCCATGTACGTCGACGTTGAGCACAAGACGTGGGACGCCGTCCTTCCGTACGTGACCTTCGCTTACAACACGGCCGTCCAAGAAACGACGCAGATGACGCCGTACAAGTTGGTCTACGGAAGGAGCCCGGCAACTACGCTCGACGCCATGCTACCCAACGTCACCGACGAAGAAAATGTCGACGCCGCCGCTTACTTACAACGTGCCGAAGAAGCTCGACAGCTGGCCCGCTTGCGCATCAAGACCCAGCAGCACACCGACAGCCGTCGCTACAATCTTCGACGACGCTTCGTCGAGTACCAGCCCGGCGACCGTGTCTGGGTCTGGACGCCAATACGACGACGCGGACTGAGCGAGAAGCTTCTTCGACGATACTTCGGACCGTACAGGGTACTTCGACGTCTCGGCGCACTCGACTACGAGGTTGTCCCCGACGGCATCACGAACTCTCAGAGGCGCCGAGCTCGACCCGAGGTCGTGCATGTGGTGCGCCTTAAACCGTACTATGCTCGTTAACGCACCTGAGGACTCTAATGTTTGCTTTCTTTATTAGTTTTCTTTAGTATTGCATGTATTCATGTTCTGTTTTTAAGCATCGGGACGATGCTTTTTCAGAGGGGGGCATTGCCGCGAGTCTTATATTTCATGAGTTGAAGCTTCACCCACAAAGACTGTGGGCAACGCGCTGCGCAGGCCTCGCCGTGATGTGTAGGAAGCTTCACGATTGTTTTGGAACAATCCGTAAGATTGCGCGCCGCACCAGAATGTTCCAGCTTTGTCGAGAGATAACGCCGCCAACAGCGATATCGCTGGAAAGTTCGATAGCGCCTGTATAAAAGCCGACGCGCTTGACTGCTTGTCAGTTGATCGACGGTCGACGCTCTGTCCGCCGCTATCAGTGTGTTGCTATAGATTGACTTACAATTTCCCGGCCACAAGTTCGGCCAAATAAACAGTTTCATCTCGAACGTGCCGACTGCTGCCTTCGTCGACGTCACGACCACGTGACAATATAGTGCCAGTATTTGTAGCATTGTCAATATGCTAGTATGCAGCTAGTGTGCATGCTGCATGCAAGCATATTAGTATGATAGTACTATACAGCTTGTTTTTGGTTTTGTTTAAGCTCGCCGGATGGTCACATGGCTAAAGTTCATTATTTTCAGTTTCCCAATGCTATTTCGGAGCAGGTTTGGAGCATTTACTAACAAATATTACACTTTGGAGCAGCACAGAGCAGCATATCTCTTTTGGAGCACTTTGGAGCAATTGGAGGAGCACTTCCATCACAGTGACTCACTGTTCTTATCGAAAAAAAATAATCACAATACCGTGAGTTGATGACTACCTCACTGTCAATGCTTTACACAGAGTCAGTAAACGGGGAAGTCGCTGCATCATCAGGTGTCGCTACTAGCTTTGGCCATCTCATACATGTCTTCGGTAACCTGACCAAAACTCATGACGTACAGTACACTCCACTCTTAGAGGGAACACGCCAGTGCGTGGCCGGCTGTTCGCAGAGCGCTAACTGCTGGCGAGATTTGTAAACGCAGCGCATGTGTACAGATTCATTACAGCGGTGCGTGCCCCGCGTCGTCTGCTACTTCTATGCGTCAGCGCTCAGCGTGCGCTGATCCTTACCGCTTTTGTTTTCAAAGTTACAAGCAAGTGATACCAACTCTGCTTTCCGCTTGTTGAATAGGCAGTTATTTTATTGTCGGAAGGGCAAGCTTAGCATATATGTTCGCTGCATCATGCTTCAATTGCCTTGTCTGTTATCAGTAGTGGCCATTTGCTGTAACAGTGTGTGAAAAATGCATAACTGGCTTGCGCAAGCTCTTGGTGCTAATTTTCTTGCACAAGTTGAATTTTATTTTCATTTAAAAGAGTGTGGACGTGCATCAACACACCAGCTCTGCATCCTTCAAAAGTCTTGTGGCTAGTTCTTGCCCCATAAATCCTTTGTCACAAAAGTATAATCGAGATGTCTCTTTCAAGTTTACCTTCAGGTATCGCTCTGTGCACGCCTTATTTCATTGTGCGCATGTGTTGTTGTAACAGAATAATCTCGTTGCAAAAGATAGTCGATCTTAGGAGCTTCTACGCATGATGCTTCAGTGAGCCTAGAAACCAGTCCAGTTAAACCTTGCGAAAAAGTGCAGCAATAAACAAACGCGGATATTTGTTTTTCTGCCTGTTGAATGCAGAGTGATGGCTAGATAAATCGCACCCCGAAAAAACGGAACCGTTTTTTAGCGCTTTCCAGGAATTGAGTGACGCATGGGCGGAGAAGTAGCAGACGACGCCGGGCGCGCTCCGCCCTTACAAGTGTATGCGCATGCGCCACATTTACAAATCTCGCCGCTAGTCAGCGCCGCGCGGGCTGTCAGCCACGCGCTCGCGTGTTCCCTCTAAGAGTGGATCGTACTGTACATTGTTTGCAAAGCATACCCGCATGATGACCTCATCGCTTTTTGCTTCACATTCAGATTCAGCCCTTTCACGAACTTCAACACTCAAATAAAATACGTCTCAGGCCGCATTTGTGGCTGATATTGAACAGATGGCACCTCTGTGTTCCCATCAGTGCAAAACAACAGTCAAACTGTGTTAGAATTTTTGTGTCAGGACTCCTTTAACACGCTAACAATAAGCACGACGAAAATGAACTATAGGAATATAAGACCCTTGAATTAAAATGACTGTCTTTAAAAAGGTAAATGTTTAAACATAAAAAGAGCTTTATATCAACAGAAAGGGTGATAAAATAAACAAACCAAGGGCTTTTTTTTCCCTTCTCATTATGCACACAAATATTCAGCTTATGCTACAGAAATGATGCTTCCAGTAAGTGCTTGATAAGTCGTTACACAGAAGATGTATACTGACAAACCTGTTAAAAAAAGTGCTTTATCAACCTAGTTCATGCAAGCTGCTCATTAATTTGTTACTCATGTACAATACTTTGCGCACGCAGCCGGATACCTTCAACATACAACTAAACCGCTGTCCAGGCACTGGGAAATGGGTATGTATTTCAGAGGGGAAAAACAATTATTCGAACAAATCAACATAGAAAAAGGCCAATTTACAACACAAGACTTGCCACTTCTTAGCCTGCTGGTACAAGCTACAGAACAACTGATTAAAGCTTTACAGACCAAAACAGTCCAACCCCCTTTCTTACCTTTTTCCTATTGTTTGCGCCTTAGCAAAGCAAGAGTCCTTCATTGCAATGAAACACTTAGCACTATTGGGGAGAAATTTCTGTTGCCAACAGCCGTGACTGGAAGACTGGCCTTTTATTGTGCATCTTCTCAGAGGTGTAATTCATTGAACACACACGAATGAGGCGCTAGCAAGGAGGTACAATAAATGCCAAAAGCTTTCAGACTGAAAAATCTGAGAAAAGTTTAATACTTCTGTAGCACGGGCATGCAGCCCGGTATTTGGTTTTTCAAGCCTGCACTAGCATGGCCATGCATATTTTTAAACAGCTTCACTCGCTACTTTTACTAACTACTAGAAAGTTCAATGCTCCCTTGGGTAAACTCTTCATTTCAGCTGTACATTGTATTGGTCAGTCAGACACTTCTCCTGATATTTGAGTCAAAACAACATATCTGTGCTGTGAGCTGCCTTCTTCATCCCTCCATTTGGAAATATTGGTTACTTGTGTGTGTGGTGTGTGACCACAGCATATACATTTTGCACAATCTGCCCTTTTCATTTTTCTGTGCTGCCCTCTGCTGTTATGGTAGGTTTAGGCAGGGCTGAGGAACTTTGCATGGTGACCTGGGACAAGCGGGATCACCAGCACGAAAGCCTCTGAGATCAAGAGACATGCGGAGACCATGCCAAAACGTTTTGCACCTTTTGCACTAAGGGAAGAGCACATGCACTATGGCACTATGAAAAAGGCAGATTACACCAGGTCCTGTTGGTGCTTACAGAATTTGCAAGGAAGTTGTTTTGAAGTAAGGAACACCATAACAGACCATATGCAGACACCATAAATGTACACCACAGAGAGCACAATTTTGCACACGACATGCTCAAGCTACCCCTTTAAAGGGACCGACAAATGGCGAGAATGTGGGATTAGATCTTGGTATAAATGAAAAGACCATAAAATATAATGACCGATTCCAGCATCCTTTTCGCGTTGCGAGTAGGATTTATATTTTTAAATCGTGTGTAAAAGTAACAAAAACCGGTATGTCGCGCAGCCTAACGGAAGAGCCTTGAAGCTGTATTATGAAGTCGATCACTTTGCTGTACGTAGTCTGATGCTGTCATGAGTGCCATAATTAGTCCTCAAAGTTAGAGTATGCATATTATTATCCAGCCCCACTCAATTCTGTGCTGCTTACGAGGTAAAAGGAGCTGCACGGTGAGAAGCGGCGCTGCCCTCACGGCCGCCAGTGGACCATGTCGAGCCGCGGCGCATGCGTGCGAAGTGCACGCATGCGCAATAACTCACCACACTCGAACACGAACTGCTCTCGCGCTCACTGTTTGCAGCATATGTTGTCTCGTGTGTATAATGACTTCATATTCGCCGCAGATGGAAAAATTCTGATTACAAATGTTTCGCGGCGTTTTCGACGTTACCATTCCATGATTAGGCACTCTGACCAGTGAGCTTTCCGCTTCACTGAAGAAAATAGGTACCATGCAAATTGGTTGTCGGTCCCTTTAAAGTAAAGCCATACTAAATGAGGCCTGAAAGTTTTTCTGTGTAACAAGATTTATGCTATTATCGAATCACTTGCCTGGCTTGTATTTTCAAGCAGCCGCTCTTCATAAGGATACAGGCAATGAGTTTGCGATTTTTCATAGAGGCGAATGTACTTCTCTCCGAACACCTAAACAAGAACAAATAATAGAAAAAGCACTGAATAAGTGTCATTTGCAGCACTCAGAAATATTTTAACAAAAACTTTGCTTCCTCAATGCATTTTTCATCATCACAGGCACTTCAAGCAGCAGTTAAAGTAAGAACTGTGGGGCACCAGCTTCTTACAACTATAGGTGTGTGTTTTGAAGCGATGCCAATACTGATCATAAGTAACAATGCTAGCATTAATTACACGTCACAGTGAAGTACATACAATTTTATTTCGTGTGCATCAGAAACAGACCTATTTATTAAAGCATAAAAGTTTAAAAACATACATGCTAAATGATTATTCATGTTGAACACGAACTTAGCCAATAAATGAAATATAAAACTGTCAATAAAAAAGAAATATACTGTCCTTGCTAGCATTCTATTCTTGCAGTTGAAAACTTTCTTTAAATTAAAAGGGGCATTCATAAAGTTCATACTATTGGTACCATAAATTTAGAACACGTGTACATGACACGCACCAAATTCCCACACACCTCTCTATCTTTAACTGAGCGAGGAAGTTTAAAAGTAGGCTTACGACAAATATGCATAAGACAAAGATGATGTTAGGAGGCCTGCTGAAAGAATGAGAGTTTGCAAATGGTAACCCAACCCTAGAATCCTTACAAGAGTATGTATATCTAGGTCATTACTAACAGGGGAACCTATAGATGTAAAGGTAATTTATCGCAGAATAAGGATGGGACTGTGTGTATACAGCAGATATCCCTAACTCATGACTGGCAACTTACCACTGTCCCTAAAGCAGGAACTGTACAACGATTGTATATTGCCAGTACTAACATATAGGGAGAATAACAAAGAGACTTGAGAAGTTAAAGGGGCCCTGCAACACTTTTTGAGTATGGTCAGAAAATGCCGCCAATCGGTAGTCGAGGCTCCTGAAAACATGTGAGCTAAACATTATAGTGCAGCACGCAGCACGGAATTTAAAATTAATTCTCAAAGTCAGCTAAAAATCGCTCGCTCTTCTCTCGATAAATGATGCCATGATCCAAAGTGGCAACATCATAAACACCAAGTCCACAGTAATTGGTTTATTTGAGCATCATGAGCTGCATAGTTACCACGGCCGCCGCAGGATGCCGCAACATGCCCGCGCTGCACTCTATAGTTCTAGAATAACACACAGTATAGAAATACACTAGCGTACTCGCGATTTTACTGAAAGTAAGCCGCGCGTTCAAAAAAAAAATATTCAGGAGCCCTTCCCCAATCGGGGAAATGGGGGCAAGCAAGGCTAGGAGTGCCTGACGTACTGCTTCTCTTTCTTTCTTTCTTTATAGGTAGCGGCTTGTTCAGGAGCGCTGTTTTCAGGCCTAATGGCATGGCGTCTTTCATGTTCTTTCCTGTGTTCGTCATCCTGTAGAATGGCCCAACGAAAGGACCATCACACGATCATGGAAACGCGGGTTAGGAATTCAATTTTCTCGAAGTCGGTATTCTCCTAAAATGAGCAATTCCTGATAATGACATTACGCGTTGCACAGCAGATCGCTTTTAGTCCACCAACATGAAATTTTTCAATGAAGCGCCCATAGCAAGTATACTACTTCCCAATTGTTTTTTGCATCGTCGGTAGACTGCATTCGTATGCTTCAGTTCAGTTCACATTGGACAAGCATGGGCTCGTGGCTTAGTGTGCAAGGCACTCGCTTTCGGACCGGAGGGACCTGGGTTCAAACCCCAGCCCCGGAAAGGAAATTTATTTTGCTTCATTTATATTATTTCTTTGGTACTCGCCAGCTGTGGGTGAGGAGGATTTTTTTGGAACACAACCATCACCAGCTACACAGGTCAGTCAACACATGCTTCCCTTGAAACAAAGTGCTCAAGGTCATGACGCACACTGATGAATGGACGTAGCTTCTTGCCCACTTGTCATCCCTTCTCTGCGTAGCTTTCAGCATGCTTGCTGGATTGAAAGGAAAGTGAAAGTGCTTAGAGCATGCAACTAATCCCTGTAACTCAGCTCGTACGTGACATATTCTAAAAGTTGTTGTGGTAGTCGATCAGTGAGGCAATAAACTTCTTTAATGAAGTAATTTTATGATTACTTGGAACCGTCTATGTCACCGAAATGCTAGGCTTTACCACCAACCAATAGTGATAAGGTGTGGTCGTTTATTCCAGGCATTGCAAGAGCATTATAGAGCACTGTGACATTGACGGAAATACTAGATGGCACCCTCACTTTTCTGGTTTTTCTCAATAAGCAGTCAGCGTGCACCATAGATGACCATTTAGCGATTGTTGCCTTTTGTGATTGTTTCAGAATACGTGCCCAGGTCACATAATGCGAAGGAAAGATGTCCAATGGTCAGTTAGAGCGACAGAATGGATACCAAGAGTTGGGAAATGTAGCTGAGGACAGCAGAGGGTTAGGAAGGAAGATGAGATTGAGGAATTTGCAGGCACAGAATGGAATCGGCTTGTGCAGGGCAAGGCAAGCTGGACATCACTGGGAGAGGCATTTGTCCTGCAGTGAACATGAAATAAATAGACGATGATATTGATGAAGAAATGTGTTCTATATAGTACCATGGAACACCAATAAGGCATCAAGAAAGTTGCAACATAAGCAATGATCTGGTTTCATTTGAATGGGCACAATCACAAGGGGATCCATGCTGAGCTGGTGGCGTATCCTCATGCCCCAAAGTGATACTTCCACATAGCATGCATTGCATCATATCGATGAACGTGTGCCAGCAGGTAGGAAAACGGGAGAAACCTGCCTCATGGTTTGCACACAGAAGCGTGAGTGCTATCAGCACCACAACGTAGTCATGCGAGTTCCCGACGACCTCGCCCTGAGTCTCTTCAATCTCGAACAGGTGATGTGTGTGAAAAGATACAGCAACCGCATCATTCCTGTTTTTCCTGCACATGGTTTCACAACAATGTTTCTGCCATGATACTAGACACCGAGGCTGCCCATAGTCCTTTTTACTTAGTGCATTCTCTTTGAGAAGTTCTGCTTAAGGTATTAGTTGTAATTGCGATAAGCAACCTGAGAGTATACCTGTGTTCGGTGTCCATTTTTTCCTTGAGCTTGAACTCCAGTTCGCCATGGTGCGTGGTGTGCCAAGGCTTAGTACTGTTGGTATCACCCTTTAATCACAAAGCAGTGACAACATCCCAGCTTATAAGACGGCTGTGAAATGGAGCAGAAAATTTCAGTTTTGTCAAACAAGCCTGGAGAATGAAGACCGGAGTGGCCAACCATCGCTCAATGATGATTTAAAATTTGTGGCGGCAGTCGAGGATCTGGTGCTTCCTGACCAGCAGATCACAGTCGACAAAATTGTGCATCAGGTAAACAGGAATGCAGGCTCAGCGCACAACAATCTTCAACAGAACCAGCACATGACACAGGCTGCAATGCACTGTGGTCTTCAGCTGCTGATGCCAATGCAAAAAGACTCGCAGAAGAAAACAGCAGTAATAAGTCGTAAATATTTGCAGGAGTAGCATTGGTGACTTCTTTGCTACCTCTTCACTACGAATGAAAGTTGAGTGCACCATTATAGCCCAGGAACAATATCACAAAGCAAACAATGGAAGCCTCCGAATTCACCGCTGCCAAAAAAAAAGGTAAAGGCTGTGCCCTCGTCAGAAAAGTCACGCTGAGCATGTTTTGCCACTGCCGTGGCGCACTTCTGGTAGACTATGCTCAAAAATGCCAAATCATCACATGAAGATAGTGCGCTTTTCACCAAGCTGAGAGATGTTATCCAAGGTAAAGAACAGAGGAAAGCTCAAGAAACACATCCACCTGCTCCAGAACAATGCACCGGCTTACTTGGCACAGGTGACATGTGGCCTCCTTAGAGCTATGAAGTTTTGCCCCATCCCCCATATTCCCCTGAACTAGCCCCAAGGGACTTGTTTTTCCCTCGCATGTAGAAATACTTTCGTGGGAAGATTTTCCAGGGTGACGCGGAATACCGTATTCAGCTGCATAATTTGTGCCCTCACATAACTTGCACACCCTCGAAATATCGCCCTGTTTTCTGGAAAGAAAAAAAGAAAAAAGGAAAAAAAAAGCTAGTTCACATATTTTGCACTCCCTGTCCTGCCCAGCAGCAACCGCATTATGTACACACAAGGCGAGCTCGGGAAGAGTGGTGCGGCCGCAATACCCAAGGTCGTGTAAAGAAAAATTCAGACTACTACTCCTTTCTGGGGAATTGTCATATACTGCATAGCGCTCTGGAATGGTACTTACTGGACTCACGCAATTCTGCTTAGACCCAACGACACCGATACACGAACAGCATCGTAAAGAGATGTGCATATGAGCACCTCACGCAAAAGCACATACGTAATGACGATCCCCCAGTTAGCATGTCTTGCCACGAATTGTTCTTGATATGATTTCAGGAGCAACACATCGTACAATTTCCATACTTAAATGTAGCTCTGCCTCCGCAGGGGATCTCTCTTGTTGTAGCCCTTTTTTTTTGTGCATAACAAGCCTGTACATGCTCGCTTGCCTATGTCTCAACACTCTGTGGTAACTGTCTGCTAACTGTTGTAGCGCTTTTTTTTTTTCAAGTTTTTTTCATGTATAGCAAGCTCTCACCTGCATTCTAGTTCTTTCTGGCTTTTTCTGTATGGCTTAAGATGCAATGCAGGTCCGCCGATTTCCCCAATGTCAAAGTGGACTCAATGGATTGCAACGCAGGCTTTTGAGCATTTCACCTTTGGTTGTCATTACTCCTGCTGTTATTCTTTTAAGCCCATTGCACCTCACAAAATGGTGCAATACGAGACGCAGCAAACATTTGAAAAGTAATACCCCTGTCACACGGCAAATCTAATGTCATTTACAGCTAATGTCATTCGTTTGTAATGTCATTTGTTTGCTGTCACACGGGGAAACTAATGCCATTCGATGAAAATGACATCTCCAGTCGAATGAGTTCCCGAAACAGATTCGCATTCGATTTCGGACCGAACACGTAGTCTCGACACCAGGGACCTTTTAGGGAGATAACTTTTGACTTATGTATGCGTAACTTTTGTGATTCATAAATATCTTATTCTTTACTAGATTAACTTATTACTGGTTTGATCACGTAACAGCACACGCGAAAGTTTCTAAAAGAAAGCTACTCTCAACTACAGCGGCTGGACGCCGGCCATGTTTCATTTGTGCTCTCTTGCTGTTGCCCGTATCGCGGGTGTTGATCGTCCGATTGCACGTGTTTTGGTGATCAAGGTGGTGACTACACGAATTAGCTGCCGCCGTCTCATTTCTGCAGTCGGAGTGTCAGTCGTGCTTGCACGCTTTAGTTCATTGTGCCAACGCCCGGTCATATCGTCGGCCATGTTGGTTTTCGATTGGTTCTTGGCTTGACTTCGTTTGTGTCGTACAGCTGTGGCAAGTTGTGTAAAACGGCTGCGTTTATATTGTTCGAGCAGCTTTTTATTGATAAAGAATTATTTTCGACGATACACGCATGTGAGATGCAAGTTTTAATAGATTTTTATTTCTCCCAACGTCACGGCTCCGGAAGGCTAAGGTCATGGTCATCATTTTAAAATGACATTTGTTTTCGTCGTGTGACAGCAGGCACGTAAAATGACATTAAGTTCACCTAATGTCATTTGTTGTAAATGACATTAGATTTGCCGTGTGACAGGGGTATAAGTATCGGCAACCACAGCAATAGACATTTGAAGTCGGTGAATACAGGGAAGAAAAAAATTTTAAAAAGGGGCAAAGGGAGTGGGGCATACTTGGGATGTCTTTTTTATCCCACAACAATAATCATCATTCGGATTCCTCGTGCATCCTTCCTTAAAAACTCAGTGCTCTCCATTTTCCTATCAAGAATACTGCCACATGGATAGCACGCATGCCTTTTGTAACCTCAAAGTATCGGGCACGATGCAACAATGCAAGGAAAGGCACACAACATAGATGACAGTTATTGCTGTGGCAACAAGACTGCCCAAGTATGCCCTTTGTTTTTAGAGTGACTTATGTCACTGGGCCACATGTGACATAAAAGTCTGCCGCTTTGAAGTGCGCCTTTGGAGACTCATAATTTTTTCCAAGTTTTCGAAGCACGTGATCCTTTTACGAGCTGGCAGCTGACCAATAATCCCTCACATACTACCTGAAGGCATCCAGTCTGCCAGAACGAGACCCTCGCTATGAATGAACGAAAGAAGGGGGGTTTTTTAAGGGCTCGTTTTGCTTTGCTAGACACAACATTCATTAGAACTAACAGACAGGAAAGCCAAGGAAAGTATAGGGAATGTTATTTGTAGTAATTATGATCTTTTTACGAGCTGCCAGCTAGTAAAAATATCACATGCTTCGAAACTTGTAAAAAATTATCAGGTCTCCAGGGGCGCACTTCAAAGCGGCACTGACTAACACTCCTAGGTTTAAATGCACATATACTACCTCACAAAGTGGACGGGAGGATGACCACCGCCGTAGCTCAGTGGTAGAGCATCGGACGCGTTATTCGAAGATCGCAGATGCGGTCCCTGCCAGCGGAAAGTTATCTTTTCGTCCACTTTACTTTCTTCACATTAGCATCGCAATTCATTCTAATTTCAATTTCATGAGATTTCAAGAGTCAGGTCCCAGACGCGTATACAGGCCATAGCGCTAGAGTTGCATTCAAACAGTGCACCAGAAATATTATCACTCGTAGACACAACACATCCGTTGCTAATCTCATGAAAGTGAAGGTATCTCTGAAAGTGATCACATGTGAATACCACCTCTGTTGGTGCCATCCCATAAATACCGTGATAACGGCCTCCAGATAAAAGAAGCAACTTTCCTTGATCAACAAGATGAAGTATATGCAGAAAACAACGCTATAAGAAGGGACAAATGAAAGAACACAGACCACTGCGCTGATGTAGTGAACGTATTACACTCAAACCACGACATAACGAACATGGATATAAAAATTATTGGTTATAACGAAGTAAATGAAGAATAGTCTTGTCATAGCTACAGTGTTACAAATAAACGTTTATAATCAATTTTCGGATATAACGAAGTTATTTTCGTGGCAGATGTGACTTTGTTACAATGAGGTTTGAGTGTAAGTGAAAAGCAGGAGGTCACCGCAAGACTCTCAAATGCAGACCACGAGCTCAACTGTCAACAAAAGAGGCATTGTAAGCAAGCATATGCTGGGAAAAGCTAATCCAAAGCATTTCAGGCTCCATGAGGAAACATAGGCAGACGTTGAGTCGACACTTTTGACGTGGCTGTGCAACAATCAAGCTCATAAGATTTCAGTGAATGGACTAGGTACTGTAAAGGAAGTGAGAGGAATAGCTAGCTGTGGTATTCAGTCACAAAAGTTTCACTTTCAGCGACAGATGGCTGGACCATTTCGAGGCGAGGCATGGCATGACATTCATGCAAGGCTGAGGTGAATGTGACAGCATCAGTGTGTATGCTGTCGCCAAGTGGAAAATAATCCACCTGCCAGCATAACCGATTGCTCCTTCCTGCATTCATCGCTGAGAAATTATACAATCTGTGCAAGTTGCAATCAGGTCTACCTTATTGTGTGTGTGCAAGTGTAGGTGCAGGTGGCAATACACTTCATGCAACTATTTCTGCTGAACTTGTGGAAAGTACACGTACATCTTCATGAACGGTTCTATTTTTTTATATCACAATCTCTGGTGGCATTCCTGCTGTAGCCGAAACACAAAGCCTCGACTCGACAAGCTTTTAGCATTTTGGCGGTGGCCTCCAGTTTCTAATAGAGCACATAGTCAGAGGCTCAAGCAGTGTGCTTGAGCAGTGTGCAGTGTGATGAATTCATCGACAACTTGAAGCACATGGACACATATTATTGCAAATCAGTTCTGTGAAATCCCACAAGGTGGCGGAAGGGTTAAGAAAGGGATATTGACAACCACCTGTTTGTAGCACGAAACCACAAGAAAATCCATGTATGTGTCCAACCGTTTGTAGCATGAAGCCACAAGGATTTGCAATAATGTGTGTCCATGCACTTCGATACCAACTGCTAGCTTGCTGGTTAGCTCAATAGGTAGAGCGACCATCCCGGAAAGGTGTTGGTTCCGGGTTCGATTTCCGGACCAGGAAGAATTTTTCAGCAACTAAGAAGCTTCCTTTCTGAGAAATCCGTATAGATTTCCTTGTGGCTTCTACTACAAACAGGTGGTTGTCAATTTCCCTTTCTTAGCCCTTCCGCCACCTTGCAGGATTCCGCAGAACTGATTTGCATTAATCATCAACTGTGACCACAATTTCAGAAACTAACATATTTCTGATAAAACGAACCTTTTTTGCTCAATTGCCATGATAAAGTGTAATGAAAGTATACTGCAGTATCAACTTAACGAATGGTGTTTGTACAATGATTGGAAAAGGTGTCCACCAATCTGCACTTTCCAAAGATTTCATCTGCCACACTGTATGATAAGGGTTCTTCATATGGGGTGATTGTATATCCAAAGCTTGGACATCATCCATCAATTCAGTTGCCAATGCAAAGCAAGAAAACGTTACAAGAAACAAATCTGGACCAAACAGCAGTGCGTTATAGTTTGTTTTTGGAAAAGAGGAGCTCAGATAACTTTTGGCTCATAGAAGTGCTCACAGAAGTGTAGCATTGCTGCTGCAGTGTACACTGCTGCTTTATAACAACTGCGCAAGACACAGCTTTCTTTCTAGCCTTGGAGGGTAAACAAAACAGCAATACACTCAAACCTCGATATAACGAACGCAGATATAACGAATTATCGGTTATAACGAAGTAAATGAAGAATAGTCGTGTCATAGATACAGTGCTACAAATAAACGTTTATAACGAATTATCGGATATAACGAAGTTATTTTCGTGGCAGATGTCACTTTGTTATAATGAGGTATGAGTGTATGTAGGAAAGAAAAGCATCATCCTTCTTTTAGAAAGTTTAGGTACTGCAATAGAGTCATGGCAAATATCAAAGAGCTCACTCTGAGAGCAGGATGCAGCCCCTTTTAAAGGCCAATCCAACTGGCCACCACTTTCGCGACATTCTTGCAAAGCTAAACACAACACAAAGTGGCTATCGCCAAATATCCTTTAAATTAGGTTTGTAGTGTGTGCAGTCTGGCAACACGAATAGGTTAAAAGCCATGGACAGTTCTCTCACTTGTGCCAGAAGATTGTTTTTGGGGTCATGATGCAATGGGGAAACAGTGCCTTCGGGGCCAAACCAAAGGTTTATGTCTGGCTCATCGCCCTCTTTTTCCGAAAGGCAGCAGTAAGTTGGTGTGCATATGTCATCTTGCAGCTCTGGAATCTGAAACAGTAATAAAAGCTAGATGAAGGCAAGAGTGCAGTTACTGTGTACATGCCCCTGAACGAAATCTCAGGAGGAAGATTTCCTGGTCATAGCATAATGTACTGTACTCGGGGAAGAAAATACATCAATCTAGGACTAACTAAAGCACATACGTTCATTTTCACCATCCGCAGGTTGTGTGACATTGCCATAATTTTGGCTCGTTGACATAAATCGTAATAATTGTTGGGGTTTTACATCCCAGAACCACGATATGATTATGAGAAAGGCCATACTGGAGGGCTCCAGAAATTTTGGCCACCTGGGGTTCTTTAACGTCCACCTAAATCTAAGCTCACGGGCCTCTAACATCTCACATCCATCTATGCGGTCGCTACGGCCAGGATTCGATGCTATGGCCTTTGGGTCAGCAGTCGAGCACCATAACCACCAGACCACCACAGTGGGTGACATAAATCACAGTGTATATTACATTTGGAGAAAAGATTCATAGGGACACGTCGTGGTTCCCTTGAATAATTGCACATGTGGTATTTTCTACTTTGAAGTTTTCCAGACACTTTTCACAAGTGCAATACGTGATATCTCAGAAAACACTTTATGTAGTAACTAGGTGCAATTTAGCACTCCCTCATTCATGCACACATCCACACATGCATATGCTCAAGATCACACCCCACAAACTGCGCTCGCCACCTACTGTTTATTGCGCGTAATGGAACCCATATATATATCCACCGGCCGCCCCTTCTTTCCTTGAGATAAGCGCACGAAAGCGACGATGCCCTGTAGAGCGAGGAAGAGTATTTCGGCCGCGCGTTAAAATATGTACAGCGATTCATGTGCATGTGGATGTGCAATGGCCAACAGTGACATGCATGTGCAATCACCAATAACAACACATATGTACAATGACCACCAGCAACAAACATAAAGCATAAAAACAGGCTAGCAGCATTTTAAATTCTTGCATCAAGAAAAGAGACCGCCACGCGTGCCGGATTGATAGGTTCGCCTGTTGCATGGGCATGTGCAGATAAATTTTCGTGTCTTCTTTCTTTTCCACTGTTGTGCGTCTCTTCAGTTGTTAGTCGGCGTTTGTGGTGTCCCGACTTCTTTCTTGTGTCCGTGTTTGCACGCCCTGTCTTTTAAGAATGAATACTTACCATCTAGCTCATATCTTAAAGCAAAAAGGCGCACTGCGGGAACAACGACATACGAAGGGAGGAACCGACGACACAAAGCGCACGGTTCCTCCCTTCGTATGTCCTTGTTCCCGCAGTGCGCCTTTTTGCTTTAAGATATGAACTGTTACCAACTAGCCCAAATGGCTGTTTTGCTACAATATATCTAGCTCAGCTCTGTTATTCTAAGAAAAGAGATTTCCTTTGGAAACAAATGCACAGAAGATTTGCTAACACACTGATCCTTATTTTTTTTCGATAAGAAGACAAATATGTGCATGTAGTTGCACACGCTGCCGCACATGCCTGCCAACAATGGTTTTGAGATATGCAGGTTCTTGGAGAAAGCACTAGACTAACTTCACGTGTAGCGTTAGAAGCTCACTTTATCTAAAAGAACAAGGATCAACGTGTTAGCAAACCTACGGTGTTTTGTTTCCAAAGGAAATCTTTTCTTGATGCAAGGATTTAAAACACCACTAGCCTGTTTTCATGCTTTATGTTTGGTGGTGATAATCGTTGTACATACGTAACATTATTGGTCATTACACATGGGTATCATTGTTGGCCATTGCACATGTGCATCATTGCACATATAGACGATTTTCCGCAGCGGCGCACGGGCGCTGCCATGTTTGATCACGTGATCGTAACTGGCCTTCCCCCAGCTATTTGCCCCAGCCAACGCATTGGGTCAGCGAAGCGGCCGTGGCCGTACTACACAAGCTGGTTGCTGCAGGGTGTAAGCAAGTCACGTGCTTGCGCAGCAAAACATAGTTCTACATGTAGTCGCCTCAGAGTTGAAAACGTTGAGATATTTGCGTTTGGTACGTACCACGCCACAATGATAAGGGATATGTTTAATCTGCGTCGTATTTATGGTGTATGTCTTTAATTGTTGTATCAGCAACCGCCAGTAGCTGGGGTTACAAGCCAACATGGCAGCACCCATGCAGACGTGACACCCCGCTTCAATCCGAACTCGCGCTTGCTACTCGCCCACTGTCCTCACAGCAATAAATGAATGGCAAAATCGGCCATCGCTTTGTGTCAGCTCACGCTGGAGAAGAAACGTCAGGTATGCTTTGTCTTTATTATTGCGATCAGCAATAATAAAAGCAATGTCTTTATTATTGCGATCAGACGGCCACGGTAGGGGGACGGCCATGGTGCGGTGGCGCCATCTAGTTTGATTTAATAAACCAGCTGCGGAAAATCCTCTATATATGGGTTGCATTACGCACAATAAAGAGTTGGTAGTGAGTGCTGTTTGTGGAGTGTGATAAGTATATGCATGTGTGGATGTGTGTAATTAAATGAGGGTGTGCTAAACTGCTCCTAGTTAGTACATTATAATGACTAGCCAACCAGCCCAACAGCAAGGTCTATTACACTTTATGTATTTATTGAAGACAATGCAGTAGGGATTTTTTTGGCAGCACATCATTCATATCAGTGGCTGTATGGTATTCTGTTATAAGCACCAGTAAAATCACAAACTGTAACTGCTATTAAACAAAGAATAATAGTAATAATAATATTTGGGGTTTTAGATCCCAACAAGGGTACCAATATGGGCTTGTTGGTTCATCGTGAACTGGCTAGTAGCATAGCACGGGAAGACACATGGACAAAGAAGAAGTACGAGACGAACACAAGCGCTTGTGTTCGTCTCGTACTTCTTTGTCCTTGTGTCTTCCCGCGCTATGCTACTAGCCAGTTTAGATCCCAAAACCACGATATGGATATGAGGGACGCCGTAGTGGAAGACATGACATGACAAGAACTTTATTGGAGACCTGAGGAACTCGAATGCCCCAGAAATTTTGACTGCCTGGTGTTCTTTAACGTGCGCCTAAATCTACGTACAAGGGCCTCTAGCATTTCACCTCCATCTAAATGCGGCCGCTGCAGCCAGGATTCGATCCCACGACCTTCGGGTCAGCAGTTGAGCATCATAACCACTAGACCACCACAGTGGGTGCTACTGAGCAAATAACTAATAACTTACATGCACATGTAACTATGTAGATCAAGTGCTCAAGACAAATCTATTCAGTGGCTGTGCTGAGAATATCCTCAGTTTTAAGATGTGCACCTCAAAAATGTGCTGCGAGACATATGTGTTATAAATGCTGATTTCCCATGAAGCCTTTGCCATACACTACTCACAAGCAAAACAATGAAAGCTTCCACTGCACTTCACAGTAGATAAATAAAATCTTGACAAAAGCACATTGAGCTTAGCTTGTTACTCACATGAAAATAGCTAAACACCACGGAATCAAACGTAACAGGAGCAAATAAAATTTCAAGGGTCATCATCTGTCCTTATCCACCAATAACCATGCTTGTGCAGTGAAGAGGCGATGCATTCCAAGCAAATAGGTATTCATTTCAGCAACATTTGAGGCTCGAACAGACTGCTGGGAAGGAAGGATATTAATCCAAAGAAGGCATAGAAGTTAACTGTTGTTTCAGCCCTCATTTTTATTTATTCTGCCTTTCAAAAAAGCCTTACCCTTCTCTAAGCTTTCCTTGACTTCATTGTTGATTAGCTTGATACGGTTGTTACTAAAAATTAAGCTCTTCATTTCCCCTGGTTCTTCACGCTCTCTGCGTGATGAGGGTCTTGATTTCAGAAGACTTGAGGTACCAAAGTCGCATACATGAGATCATTGGAGTACTACTTAGGTCACATACTACATGATGCCTGTAGTCAAAAACAAGTCCTGCGTCCTTCACATGGTCATAAGCAGCATTGGTCAATGCTACCTAGGCGAAGTCTAATTATAGTATGCGAATAACCAATAATACGGATTGAGAAACAGCTGTCGCCACTGGGCAATAGGTACAGTACTCACGGATTGAAATGCGAAAATGTAGGACCAAGTAATCCACACACTTTCGTTTCTAGCATCTACAGTTCATGTCACATTGGCTTGGTTTTGACTCAAACACTTGCGTCAGAGCCAATATTACATTTAGCGGCCAGATCTGCAGCCACACAACGCGGTTATCACAAGCAATTGCTCATAGCAGTTGTTATACTAAAAGAAAAAACAATGTTGTTTCAATCCGTGAGTACTGTACAGCACCGCACACATCATGTAAAGGCAATTTAAGCTCCCACTGGCTAAAAATCATTTTCTTCAGTTATCAATTCTTTCTTTTAGTGAAACATACAGCTCATCACAACTTTTTACCTAAATCAGATTTATTTTACATTTCTCTGCTTTCCTTGGCTTCACTGTCAGTTGGCTTTGTATGGTTGCTGCTCCCCAGTTTCTCCCTGATTATTCTCATTTTGTGACAATCAGTTAAAGATTATTGGTAATTTTGTAGTGGACCAAATTATGTGCAGCATCTATTTAGGGGCCTTTTCTCTATGGTAATAAAAGGAATACTGAAAGTTTTTCCCATGCAGCTACATGGTGAGCAGCTGATGGTTTGTAACATTTCTTATTACCTTACATGATGGGCACAATGATTCAGTCCTAACATATACATCATACAGCAAACCATTAACGCAATGCTAGAGTGAACATGTTAAGCAACAAGATAACAATAAGCAAAGGCATATTTAAGCTATCTTTTTTTCTTATTTTTTAGTCCATGAACGCTTGGGCTTTAAAAAAGCAGATATACAAGAAAAAAAAGCAAATGCCATGTGGCAACACTGGTCAGCAGTTCACTAGCAGAGAGAGGAACATAAGAACTAGATAATCATACCTGATGGAATAGCTGATGCTGAGCCATGTATCCCAACCCTACATCCGGGCCCTACAAAGTTAAATACACATTCAAATAATGCAAATATTATGAGTAAAAAAAATCAGTTTCACCGCAAGGGCAAAGCAATGAATGCGATAGTAACAGATTGGAATGATATACAAAGTAAGGCTAGTAGCTAACTCTTTTGCATCCGATATTGCGTAACTCTACAAAATGCTGGTGTACGGGAATACAGCTGCTCCAAAAAAAGCGAAACGGTTTTCGTGCTGTCTGTTGCCTCAACGCAAAGTAAGTGGTGAGAGCACAGCACGTACAAGGGTATACGAGCCATCTGCCGATGTCTGTCGAGATAGTGCTTGCGACCGCGCCCTTTTAATGAAAGTTTGCAGTTGCTGCTTGAGCAACACAGCCCCCAACCCCCACTGGTGCCCCTTCATGCTCCTTTGCCCGAAAAAAGATGGGTGGGGCGTTTTCTCTCTGCTTGAGCAGCCATCGACGGCAGGCTTCGAACGTGGGGATATGTTATCACATGCGCCCTTCCTGCAACGGAGATGGCCAGCACGTTTCATCTGTGCTTCAGCTGCATTTGTCCCCAGTGCTCACATGCTTTCACTCGCACATAAACATATGATGCGCGAGGCAATGTTATCAATTTGGACTTTATATGGAACATAATGGTAACAGTGACAGCAAAAACCCACCGAGAGTGTTATTGCAATAAAAATTTGCCCTGTACCATACTGCTCACCAACCACGTGTTACACTGACTTCATTGCTAAATGAAAACACTGGAGGACTAGTGGACAAACATAAGTCTGAACGGAAACAAAACATACAGAGCAGGGGTCTCAAACACGCGGCCCGCAAACCTTTCGCTAGCGGCCCACGGCTTCAAAAGGAATAAACTTTTATGACTTTGCTAAATGGTATTCGCATTATTTTCTCACCTATTGCAATTAATAACGCTTTTTTAAGGGAAGCTACAGAGACAGGACTGGTCTCAAGCATCTTCTTTTCTTTAGGCACCCCATGTGGTCACTATGTGTTGTAACATAACTGTAGAACAGAAACTATTTCAGAATTTTAGTCATTGTGCAGATCGGTATCGATATCTTCCTTGAAACCTACGTCAAATTCCCCGTGGATATGACCCATATACGAGATATGGGAAAGGCATTCTTTCAAAAGGCGACGTTAGGAGACATTTTGTCCCATTCACCCCCCCCCCCCCTCTCTGACTCACTGTCCCGACCCTTGTTGGACTAAATTTCGGGACTGCGACCCACTAGCCGGGATGAGTTTGAGACCCTTGATATAGAGGGTGCCCAACTCTAGCCAGAGTTTTAAAAACTCTAGAAAGAGTTTTAAAAAAATGCTGACACACTGTGACAATGCGACGAAATATACATTGCTGCAGGAGCAAGTCAAACTAATTTTAGGGGCAAAGCTCCTCTTGGTCTAACCTTGTCCGGCGTAAGGCGTAGCCGGCAGTATACTACGACCCATCACCGATTCTTTGCAAACTGCCCACTACTTCGTCTTTGCAAACATCTCACTACGACCCATCACCGATCCATCACTTCACCGACCATAAAGGCGTTATAATGAAGGGGGAACGAAAGCCACGTCTAGCTACCACTTACGATTAATAAAATTTCTTGTATAAATATATACAGTGTTTGTCACGTCTTTGATGATGTACTGGGCTATCGCTTTGATTACTGCTGGGCGAAACCACTGAAGATTTCACAGTGTAACCATGACTGTTTCAGGAGCTTCACCCAAGCTCTTCATCATTCACCCGTGGATATGCTGTGAATTTTTTTATGTTCTGCTTAATTGCATAATTACACATGTTCAATTAACCAACTTTTGAAGCAATAAAGCTGGGCAAAAAATTGCAATGAGAAAGTTGTAGATGGGTTTGCTAAATATCTGATTAGACAATTTCTAACTTTCTATCTTTCAGTATTAGTGCTATTCTGCTTACTACAGATGCCCACGAAATAAAAAAGAAATACCACTTGACATGCCCACCTGTACGCCTATGTGCACCATGATTGCACTGCTCCCTAATGTTCTGCATGCAAATGACCGTAGCATTTCGGTGGGTGCGCTGCTGTTTAAAAGCCAACAGGGCAGCGTCGATGGTGGTGGCTATGCGACAATGCAAGTTTCGCTAGTGGTAGCACAAGCAATAATTGCTGCTCCTGCTTATCGCTGTCATGAGCCGCCACGATAGAAGCATATCATGTTTACTCAGAATGTTAGGCTGACATTGCAAAAGAGATCAGGCAATTCTTTTTGTTTTTGAGACAGGAATTCCCTGCTGCATGCAGTGCAATGATACTTGTTAAAAGATGTCTCAGGGCCCCTATAATATCTTGAAATATCAGTGGTTACAGATCCTAAACCATCACAGCTGAAGGTGTACAAACTGCTGCCTTGCCCATCATTTCACTGGTGCTCAATGTAGCAGAGCTGTCAGATCATGGTTTCTATGACCATAATGTAGCCAATGTACACCCCTGGGATATAAGCACTATTGCTCATCCTTTCTAATCACACACTTAGGAAAGAAACAGTAATACGCACATTTCGAGGCCAAGCGGCAGCAATAATAATGTGAAGGTGAAGCACAATTGAGCATACACCCCTCGTGTTTAAAAGGTGCTTTATAACTAATATGTGAGTGCGGCCACGCGACAGTAGAGTTTCAAGTTAGGGGGGCCTCCTAATCTCTTGTGTTTTTCTGTACTCTCTTCCCATTCTTTTGTTCACAGAGGTTTTTATACCTCAACACTTGAGCGCCCTAGCCTATACTCTCTATTTGTGGCCAGTGGAAAATCGGTGACCGCATGAAACAGTTTGTATGCCCACTGGTTTGCCACCAAACCATGTCTGTTTCGCAAGCAAAACCAATGAGTGCCTCGATGTAGCAAGCAGCTCCGCTTCATTCCAACCACAAGCTGCATGAGCATTTCAGCTTATCCTTACAATTAGACTACATAAAAGAACAATGCACAGCACAGCTAACAAGCACAACATGTAACATTCATTTTTTTTTAAGAAATTAAATTAACTTTAGCACGTCCAACATTTGATTTGTGTGTAGACACTGTTTACAGTGCGCACTGCCTAAAGTGGTAGCTGTAAGGCCAGCGTGTGCTACATTGCAATGTGTGTAGCAGCTCACGAGTATAGTGCATCATCAAGAGCTCCTGATCAAGAGCAATGAACTTGAAGGCTAAAGACAACATGCCCAACCATGGATAACAGAGGCCACATGCAGACACCGCAGCGCTGATACTTCGGTAAGGCCAATCCAGAGTCTGATGGCTTTAAAGGAGTCATGAACCCCCCCTTGGGTTTGGTGAGAAAACACATCCTATGGATAGCAGACACTGCTACGAACACCTCAGTCAACTTTTGCAGTCGTGCATGGCAAAGAGAGCTTACCAAGTGAAGCGTGAAGTTGCCATTTTCTCAGGCGCCCTCTTTTCATACAAAAGCCCATACTCACTAGCCTCAGAGTTGCCGGCGCCCGCTGTTGTCGGCGCCTGACGTCGAACAGTGGGTAGCATGCTATTGGCCAATAGCCAGCACAAATCAAGAGCAGCATTTGGATCAGATGCGCTTCTTGCCACAGGGTGCCGCCACATACTAGTGCTCTGCTCCATAGCCTGCCGACATTACATAGTGAGCCACACTCGCACACAGGAATCACAAAGAGAGAGAGCATCGTGTTTCATCATGCACATTCAAGGCCATGATGCGCGCTGACATACCATATTTTTCGGTGTATAAGATGCACCTTTTTTCCTGGATTTTCGCTGGTGCGTCTTATACAACGGTGCGTCTTATATACGCAAAAAGTCACGTGATTCTGCGAGACCAATTTGTTTATATTTAATTTATGAGTACGATAAACAGAGCTCGAGAGCATTCGTAAAAATATATCTAATTTTGTTGTAACAATGAAGCTGCTGCGATCTTAGATGTCGGCTACTTGCTGTTCAAGCAGCGCGGCGACCACGGAGATTACGGCCGCAATAAAAGCCACCACTGTCGCGTGCCCCATTGTACTGTTTGAATTGTTTGTTCTTAAACGAAGAATTAAACCCACAGAACTGAGGCAATAAATAAAAAAGAGCACCACAACGGTCCATTGTAACGTTGTAGCGCCCACAATATCAGTTACAAAAGCGAAAGTACCACTTCATTATCATCGTCATCAGTTTCCGTGTGAGACGTCGCTGCAGTCCAGCAGTAGTCGCAGCTTCCGGCTTCCGGTCGCCATTTACGTTTTGTATGCGTGTGTAGGTGGTATCCGACGATCGTGTGATAACCGTGCGGCGCGTTCGTTGTTTATGTGTTCTCGCCAAGTCTGGTAATGCCCTAAAGGTATGGTAGCCACCATAGTACAGGCAGTGCCAACGATGTGCTTCAAGGTGCTTACAATGCTGCGTAAAAGTTACTCAGAGGCTGACGATGGCAACCCAGCGATGCTGCCAACCGAGGCGGAAGAACTTTTGACAGTGCGCCGGAGGATGTGGCTTCAAATCCAGTAGAATAAGTAGTGGTTTTCTGCGCCTTAATAAAACTGCTGCTTACAGATATTCAGTGCCGTGCGTCATTGTGTTTTATCATGTCGACTGAGTTAAAAATAGATGCGTCATATACAAAGGTGCGTCTTATATATCATTTTTTCTTTCGAAAGTCGTAAAAAGTAGGGGGTGCGTCTTATACAAAGGTGCGACTTATACACCGGAAAATACGGTACTTCTTTCTCCGATGCCATCTCTCCGTGTAGCTTCAAGCACGCTCGCAGTGATGAGAAAAGAAAGAAAGCACTTAAAGCATGCGACAAACCCCATAACTCTGCTCGTTCTTAACGGATTCGAGAAATATTTGCAGCAATCAATTCGTGAGGCAATAAACTCCAAAACCAAGGTCATTCGATGATTACTTGGAAAAGTGCTTCATGACTCCTTTAATGAGAAAAATTTCACTCGCGGCAAGAGCGAGACGGCGGAGCTTCCATGGCAATCTAGAAAAGCTGTTGGGATGTTTGGAAACACTTCAGGCCAAAAAACAACAGAACATTTTAGGACAAAAGCACTGCACTGCCATGTAAGCAGGCGAAAGTGATGAACTTTGGTGCAGATGGCGCAGGTTCCACAAGGATACACGCAAAAACAAGCAGAAAAATAGAAGTGTAGCAAACAGAATGGTGCAATAAGAAAACCACTGCATGAGTGGTGGATGCAATAACTGCTCAAGAGAAGAAGGCCACTGCTTCAGACTCTGGAGTGGAAGGAAATAATATATAATTTCAGAGGTTTTACATCCCAAAACCACGATATGATTATGAGGGACGCTGTAGTGGAGAGCTCCAGAAATTTCGACCACATGGGGGTTCTTTAATGTGCACCTACATCTAAGTAAACAGGCATCCTGCATTTCGCCTCCATGGGATGGAGTGGAAGGAAAGGATTAAAAAGAAAACTTAACAATCTCACACAGCAAACAACAATAATAATGTGGCATCATTCAGTCCATTGAAATGACTTGATTATCACAGTGGGCTGGTAAAAGTACTCTTCTACTTGATAAGTTCAATATCTGCCATCTACTTGGATGTTGTAAGGAGTCGTTGAGCTTTCTTTCTTTACATTTTTTTTTTAATTAGGAAATGCCGTGTCAAGACAAACTGCTCTGTGCTTTCCCAAACCGCTTCATTCAAAATGTATGAACAGGGAAATATTCAAGCTCTTACCTCCTCTTTCAGAATGTGGGTGCGGACAAAAGATGCCAGGGTCATGAGCTTCTGTGACCAGTCCTCATCAGTGTACTTACTCCCCAACTCCACAGGCACAATGCGGCCACCTGCAATACTCACAAGGTGCTTTATGCTAAGAAAAAAAGAGAGAAAAAGTATGAAAGGACTTAGTGAAGCCTCTGATCAGTACAGAACAGCTTGGCACCCGTGCAAGATGAAAGCAAGTTAGAAATTGTGGGTTTTGACCATAGCGTCTGCAATTAACTACAGTTGAAAGACTACAAATAATTTATGTCCCCTATACCTTCCTTGGCTTCATTGTCTGTTGGTTTCCTTAGGTTTTGTCTAACAAAAGAAAACGAGCCCTTAATCCATTCCCCTTCTTTCATTCATTCACAGCGAGGGTCTCGTTCTGCCAGACTTGATGTCTTCAGGTGGTAAGCGAGGATTTATTGGTCAGTTGCCAACACGTAAAAAGATCACATCCTTTGTGACACCAGCTGGCAAAAAAGTGTGTTCCACACTCACCATCATGGCCATGAGTGGCACTGCCTAACAGTCCCAGGTTTATAAGTGGACGGGAGAACAACCACCGCTGTAGCTCAAGTGGTAGAGCATCAAATGTGTTATCCGAAGGTTGTAGGTTCAGTCCCTACCGGTGGCAAGTTGTCTTTTCGTCCACTTTAATTTCTTTACATTTTTATCATAATTACTACACTACAGTTGAAAGACTATAAACAATGTTCCCTATACCTTCCTTGGCTTCATTGTCTGTTGGTTTCATTAGGTTGTGACGAGCCCTTGATCCATTCCCCTTCTTTCGTGTGATTTGAGATGACACTGACACAACTATCAAAAAGCTGAGACAATTATCTGACTGTACTAGTACACCAGCTAATCTTACTTGCACACATTTCAGAATTTCACTTCAATAAACGATGACATTATACCAATACAGAGCTCTCAAAATGCATAAAAATCAACACAGTAAACACTCTGTATGCTATTGAAGGTGAAATTCTGAATGAGTTCAATTCAGTAGCAATTCTCACTAGTATAAGAGAGGTTGAAGCTGATACAGTACACTCTCAGTTCTACGAACATCGCTTTAACGAATATTTTAGAATAACTTCTAGAAACTTCTAGTAAGTTCCCAGCGGTTTTCCTATATGTTCTTTGCAAAAATATTTCTATTGAACGAACTTAATCAGTGGACCTGGGCTCACTTCTGAAATCAGTGCAATGAAGTTTTGCGCACTGTAGTGCTGGCAGAGGCAGATTCAAACCCTGTAACTGTAGCCGAGACTATAGGATGCCTTGGAAAGTTGCAAGACTTTGTGTCCCAGCAACGATTTGAGCCAAAGGCAGTGCAAAAAAACATAAGACTCTCTAGACAGCCTCGTTGCACTATGAAAGCACCAGTGCAAATGAAGCTCACAGATATTTTTTTTAAAGCTAGATAGGCAGCAATGCAACTGTTACACACTTCGTACATACTTATGTACATATCTCCATAAACTGCATTTCCCACTTTTGACTCTAAGTCTGCTGTGCCCTGTGCTGTTCTATATTCTAGTGTATACAGGTTATCCCAAGTAACTTGAGCCAAGATATTAAAAATGAAAGGTGCATCGGAAGCAAACTGAACTGAAGGCCATACTATTCATACTGGTCTATCAATACTCAGGCTATTATTTATTTTCCCCTTAATTAACTCATTATGTTCAATTACCAAATTTTATATTTACTTGCTGAAGACTCAAAGTATGAACGCCCAGTTGTGGAGCATCTTCAGAAATCACCAATGGAATTGTTTGCTGTATGATATGTCTCACGTAGTCATTTTTTCCGCGTTGCAAAGAAAGCCCGCAAAGTATGGAAAAAATCATGTGACAGTGCGCTTGCATGCTGCTATTGCGCTGCTCTCAAGTATGCAATCAGTGAACAAGCTCATCTGCAGCGTGACTGTGGCCACGGGGAAGTGACAGAGTGTTTTGATAATGGCCAGCATCTGGCTTTTTTCATATTACGCGGACTTTCTTTGCAACACGGAAAAAAGAACTACGCGAAATGTATCATACAAGAAACAATTCAATCGGTGGTTTCTGAAGGTGCTCCACAACTATGCACACGGTATTTGTGTCTTCAACCAATAATTAAAAAGCTGTGTAATTAAGTATAATTAATGGGTTAGTTATGGGCAAAATAAAAAATAACCCAAGCATCTGTAGGCTAAAGCGAACATTATGCTTTCGGTTAAATTGGCTTCCGATGCGCCTTTCATTTTCGAAGTCTTGGCTCAAGTTACGTGGGACAACCTGTATTCATTTTAATGAACTTTCAGTTAAGTGAACTATTTCCTTGGGTCCCTTGAAATTCACTCAAGTTAGAGTTCACTGCATGTTGAACAGCTGGCCTCTGTATTATTCCTACTAAAACCCGTTGAATCACTTGTTTTTATTTCTGATTACTTCTGCATCACGAAAAACTGGCTGACATACGCACTTGCCATAGTGCAATGCAAAAGGAAGCAGCCTTTCACTTTTAGCCAGCTAGTGCAATAAAATCCCAAGGACAATACAACAGAAACAGACAAAGCACTCATGTTCTGTTGTCCTTGTGTTTTTAGTGTAACGTTGTCGGCTAATAATCATTATTTCCTTCTTTTTTAACGTCTCTGCTGTGTTCTCTGAACCTTTAATTAATACATCTGCCATTAACAAGAATAACTCGAGAATGGTGCCATGGCAATACAATGCCATTTATGAGATTTTGCTGCCACGCGGCTTACTTTACGCCAGCCAAATGGGCCGGCATATATTTTTAATTTATTTTCAAAAATACTGCCAGCCTCTGGTACAAGGCCTAGATAATAATAATAATATCTGGGGTTTAACGTCCCAGGGCCTAAATGGGAGTGGGTTATATAAGAAGAACCTGAATAATAGCAATTATAAAAATAGTAGCTGTGCTCAAGCACAACACCAGTTCAAGGACGACAAAGAGACTAAAGGCTTTTGGGCAATAGATGAAATGATCAAATATACCAAAGGTCAAATGCTGTGCTGTGTAATAGATAAGGATAAAAATAGTCTGTCAGCTAGTCATGAGAAAAAGTCAAATGTGTGCATGATAGCGAACAGCTTTAAAAAAAGAAGCAAGACAAATGTAAGTTTCAAAAGTTCAGTCCTGCTAATACAATAATGAAAGGGATGACAAACAATAACCAAATGTCATTCCTTAAAGGGGTAGTGACACCTTTTTTTGAAGGCGAGTTTACTCTGCCATACCAACCTCCTGCATGCAGAGACGGCTCTGAGCATGTGTGAAGCTCAGCAAATGCTGATAAGATATTTTATTTTGATATTAAAATCAATTTTTTCATGACGCACCTACTGACATCGACACTAGCTTGACGTCAGGCTACAGTACTAATTCCGGTGACTTCATGCAGCAGTCTGGCTAGTTGTGGTGACGTCAGGTACCAAAACTTCCAAGATGGCCGCTTGTGCGTCATCAAAACTTCCAAAATGGCCGCTTGTACGTCACCAACGGAGCCACGGCACGGAGCAACCGTAGAAACGTCACTATATATTGTACGAGCACGTGACGAGAAGCTCATATCGTGTTGTGACGTCAGGGTACAGTAGGAACCGAAACTAGCTTTTAAAAACATACAGTCAACGTCCGATTTTTCGGACTCCCTAGGGACCGCGAAATCGTCCGAAAAATCGGGCAGTCCGAAAAAACGAATTCATGCGCATTTATTCCGCTCAAGCGGTGAAATCGCCACAGCCATGTCTGAAATAGCTTTAATGCCTCCCAGTACAATTATCAGGCATTTTGGTGCGCGCTCAGGCTCTCGCAAATACATTTGGTACTTGTCACGAACCCCGCTTAAAGGGCCCCTGACAGCCGATTTCTTGTTTGTGACATTTATGTTGTAATAAGTAGGTCTATGTCTTGTAACCACGGAATGACACCGTAAATGCTCCAACGTGATGTCTAATTAATCCTGGCAGCGTTAATTATGGTCATTTTTAGTGTAGGTTCAAAACACGCGCCGAAAGAGGATAAGAAAGTAGCGCCGCGCCGCGGCGGTCGCGCCTCGGGGCACGCGTGATGACATGCGCTCAGTATTGGGTGACGTCAGCCACGCGCTTGTTGAACTGCCAGTTGGAGAACACACACACGGAGAGCTCACGCTGCCTGCCGACACGTACCGAAGAAGGAGAAGGTGGGAGAGCAAACATGCTTCGCAATATACCACAGTGCATGCACCGCGCATATTTCTGTCTGTGACGTCGACAACACTTGCTTTACCTCTGCAACGTCACAAGGGGCCTACGTCTACGTCATACTAGTGGTTATGTTGATAGGAGTTCAAAATTCAGATGAGCACTCAGGCTTACTTTAAAACCAAATTAAAATATCTTAAAGGCAACGCTCGTCACTCATAATCGGTCAGAAGTGCCCCCGCATGCAGGACTATCAAACAACACAAGCACCTCGAGTTTCCAAATTCGGTGTCAGGGGTCCTTTAACTACGTGCCAACCGCCACTTGCAAGAATGCATCTCGTGATGAGCGCCGCTGATACCAGCAAAGCGCGGGATAGATTACGGCTCTCTCGCATGGAGCGTTTGGAAGCGATGACTCAGAAAACAGACTGTGGCGGAAGAGCGGACGACTCGCCCGGCTTTCCCCGATGCGTGTGCGCATGTAAACGATGCGTACACACATCGCCGAATCTCCGCCGATACGCAGCATTTGCTGCCGTGTCAAGCCGATCGTTTCTAGTTGTGTGCAGCACATCGCCAACTAAGCTGACTCAGTCACTGTACTGTTGCTGTACCGTACGCATGCATTTGTCATGAAAGGGTTCGTGATGCCCGCTCCGTTCCTGACCGCACACGGGCGAGGCAATGTCGAGCTGCTTTCGTTCGTGAAGGAACGCGTCTGTGCGGCGCAGTTAGCGGCCTCGGACAAAGAGGCAGTATGAATGGCGGCGTGGCGCGTTGGAGTTCTCGTCTATTAAATGCGTGCAGTATGCCTGCAACTGCGCTTGACCTCGTGCACTACCGAGCAGTTAACTGAAGATGCTTATCGTAAGGGTTGTTAGTGATTAAGCCGTACTGGCGCCTTTGCCAGCTGCCGCCATCACGCCTCCGCGCATTTCCGCCGCTTATCCGTAAAGACATCGCCGCACGGCGCCGTGATAGCGGCCCCTTTGAATTTCTGGTCTGCTTCACCCCATAACGCTTGGGCGTTGCGGCACAGCTGACTTTCGGACTGTGCTAATGTCGCAAACGGATCGTCTCGCGAAAGCGCTGGTTCGAACCTACGAGATGATAGACGCGGCTGAGGTGGGGGCGTCGAATAATGCCTTTCGGACCTGCAATTGGGGCAGAAAGTCCGAAAAATCGGACGCGGAAGAGTTTCAGCGTCCGAAATTTCGGACGTTCTAATACATTGACTTCTATGGGGCTGGTGACGGTGCCGCGAAAGCGTCCGAATTTTCGAGCATGTCCGGAAAATCGGGCGTCCGAAAAATCGGCAGTTGACTGTACTGTAATTACTTTTCAAAGGCGCAGTCGCGCTTAGCACTGCCTTTTCGAGGCTCTTGGAGGCTTGACCTTTCATTTGACGCAAAAAAACGACAACTGAAAATATTCGTGTCAGTACCCCTTTAATAAATACAGAAAGGTACAAGAAAGAGAAAGATTAATCGGAATCTGGTGGGCATGCTTTCTGCGAATTAATGAACAATCAAGTTAAAATAGCTATGAATAAAAGGTTGCAACAGCATTTCCCAGATTCAAGAACATAGGTCAGTTTCATTTGGCACGCACAAGTCAGCATGCACGAGCCAGTGGCACTTCATTTTCTTCTCTTTTCTGTTCCCCTTTTCATGAAATGTATTTCGCGCCGCAGTCAAGCATACCTAAACAAGTCAGCAGGTGTATTTAAACTTGCCTTAGATTCCACGCACATTCTTTGGAGGAACAAAGAAAAAAGAGCCTGCCAAGTATCAGGGGCTACCCAAGTCCAAAAAGTAGAGACAAGTGCCTAAACGACACTTCATATACTACTTGAATCTGCCATTTTACTGTTGTATCATGGTCTATATCATGGTTGGCATTTTGACAGGGTTTAAGCTTTGTTATTTTTGGTTTGCACATGCATGATCTTTTTTCATATGGTTTACAAACGATAAACTTTCAATTGTGAGCCAGTGCTCATGTTGTGCTGTGCTTCCTCAGTCATTATTACTTTTCTTTTTTGTGCAACTGTACCGACCACTAAGGTAAATTAGGAGAGGTGGCCAAACGACCGCTGCAAGCACATCGCCAAACCTGTCGAGCTTCTACAGCAGTCGCCAGGTGGTGGTAAAGGCTTACAGGCTCAAAGACGTGCATCGCAAGCTTTTGCTGTGCTTTAAAAGGCCAGTTATTATTGCGATTTTTCTGGCTTCAAAACATTGTTTACGTTTTTAGTAGCTTGTAGAAACTGTCTGCTGGCCTAGCCCACAAAAATATGTGTGCCAGGCTCTAGGGAGCTTAAAAAATTCTAATCGGCAGGGTTAATCTCAACAAGACTAACACAGAGCGCTAATCACAAGGGACACACATTTATTTTTCTGGAAGCGTGAGAATTCTTACCGCCCGAGTATACAGCATAAAAAAATATTTGGTTTTCACATTATTGTAAGTAGCACTGGGCTTATGGACATAGTTAATTTATGATCATCTGTCTGATAACTAAATTTCACTGTTTTGCGGCCAGTTTTGTTCTATTATTGTTCAGCTCCCTAAGAACAGAAGAAAGGTCTGCAAAATATAAGGAACAAAACAATCTTATTGGCAATTACCTTGAGAATACAATTATAATATGACAGAAAGTTAATACTTTTTCAAGATTCTACAGTACAGTTGTACACTGCAACTGCACTCAATTGTACATTCACCTGCGCTCAATTACACACAACTACTCTTAATTGCACACTCAATTTGACTTTAAACAAATTTAAATTACCCTCAATTGAAGCAAATAAGCACAAAATTTCCTACGCCTTTTGTTGCAAAGCCCTAGTTCAAACCAGTTTTGATAGCTTCCCAAGTTTTTTTTTAGTCTTGTCCTCCACCTTCTCTTTTTGTTTTCTTTTGCATTCTGTCATCAGTAATAGCGCAGAAAATCAGCCATTATCATTTCCTTGTTTCCATGTGCAAACGTGCGGTCATCAACCACATTTTCAAATGTTAGCTCGTAAGCATTCCTTTTCTCTGATCTCTTCTGAAACTTGGTCTCTGTGGCGAGCAGCAGCAAAATAAACGAAAAAACAAGCAAAAAACAACACGTCTGAAGTCAGGCTAAAATGTAAATCTGCGCGAAAAGTCTGTTTTAAGAGATGGCAACTACTCAGTATTATTGAAGACCTATTTGGTGTACGGCACAGTTTAAACACTGGAAACACCCGCCAGCTAGGTACTTCCAAACGTGGCGGAGCGGAGAAATGAGCTCAAAGTACAACTGCTGCCACCTTGCACAAAGCAGCGCCAACTCAAGAGCTCTCGGGTAATGCTGGCTCAATGGTGAAGTGGTGCTGTTTGGCCACCTCTCCTATTCTACCACCATGGTACTGACTCACCTAACTAGCAATCTGCCATCTACAGCCACGCACTATTATTTCCCAGAACTCAATCACACCACTGTGAAAGTACTTTTGCAGAGAAAGATAGAAAGCGCCAGGAAATGGAGCCAACCATGTCATGAAAAAAACAAAACAGGGCATGCGAGCCACAGACCTGCAAGCACAGAAAACAGTGATCTTTGAAGGCTCAGTGCAATGGATCCTACCAACCAATGGATCCTAGCAGTAGTGCAGGAATTCCACAGAGTGATGGCAATCTTTGGGTCAAGTTCTGCCCTCCTTAGACTGAGTTTGACTGAGAGGACTACACACTATCACATGAACCTTGGCAGGACCAGTGTGAAGATTTGGAATTTCTTGCGTTAAACTCAATAAAATTGAGTTAAAGGGGTCCTGCAACACTTTTCGAAGTAATCATTGAATGGCTTCATTAAAAAAGCTTATTGCCTCACGAATCGACTGCCGTAAAAATTTTTGGACTCCATCAACTACGAGCAGAGTTACAGGGATTTGTCACACGCTTCAAGCGCTTTCTCTCGCCTTTCACACCAGTGAGCGCACTGAAAGCTATGCAGGGGGTTCAATAAAACTTCATTTGGGTCTAGCTGGTACATATTCCTGAGGTTAAAACTGCAGCACAAATACACAACATGCCCCAAGAAGACACCACGACACAGTGCTTGTGTCGAGTCTTTTTTTCGTGGGGCATCTTGTGCGTTTTCCTCTGAAATATGCATGGGGGGTGGGATGACAAAGGGGCAGGATGGTGCGTTCATTCATTAGCGCGCGTCATGACATCGAGCACTTTCTTTTCTTTTTTTTTTTCTTCGAATGCGCAGCTTACCTTCAGCTTGATCACGAGCGAGCGCGTGGGCACGTGGTGGCATCCCGCGGCCGCCGCGGGATGCGGCCGTCGTGAGCTGCAACTATGCAGCTGACGATGTTCCTATCAGCCAATAGCCGTGGTCTTTGGGTTTATGGCTTCATTAGTCAAGAGAAGAGGGATCGATTTCTAGCTCACTTCGAGAATAAATTGTAAATTCCAGGTCGCATGCTGCACTATCATTCTGGCTCACGTGTTCTCAGGAGCCTTGACTACCGATTGGCAGTGTTTTCTGACCATGCTGAAAAAGTGTTGCCAGGCCCCTTTAACACTGGCTGTCTGCTATATTTATCAATTAGAGATGAGTATGCCATTGGGAGCAGGCACTGTACCTGTGCTGGTACTAATGTTATCACACATTTACTGCACTTCCACGTACTTTTCCGACAACCGATTTAAGACTTATTTGGCTCACACTATCAACACTGACTAAAAAAAGCGATAAATATTGCTGAAAGGGGGCAGCTGTGAAGACAGTATGAAGATGACTGTGAACAGCAAGTTTCAATGAATGATTGCAAAGAGAAGCAACAAGTAGTAAAAGAAGCCACTTCCAAGTTAGTAGCTAAAGTTAGTACATAAAAGGGCCCCTGCAATAGTTTTGCTTACTGGAAAAAATTTTTGACTCCGTCAAGTATGAGCAGAGTTGTGGGGATTTGTCACACAATCCGAACGCTTTTTCTCTTCTTTTGTCCTGACAAGTGCACTGGGAGCTACACAGGGAAGGATGACAAAGGGGCAATAAGCTGTGTGAGTGCACATCATGACCTTCAACTCACTCTTTTTTTCTTTGAATGAGTTCACAGTTCCAGTAAGATGATGAGTGCACTGCGGACAAATGACGGCACCCCATGGTGGCCACTGTAACTATGCAGCACAAGAAGAGCTATTGTTGAGCGAAAGTCTGGCCAAGCTCTGCAATTACCTGGTGCTCACTATATTTGTCCCGTGTCAGCTTGACTGACGAATAATAGCAAAATCCTGATAGCCCATCCTCAAGCCAATTCAATTAGCTAAACACCAAGTGATGTCTGGCAAGGAGTCTTGCTCACGAGATGCATAAGAGAGAGAAATCACGCAACAGTAAGTGTACCGGTGATTTCATAAACAACAATATGCACTGGCAAGTACTGTCTTAGTGTCAAGTACTGTCTTAGCAGCAATTAAAATATCTTGATGATGCTGATATGTGTAGTTTTTCGTGCAAGGGCCATCTGAAGTAAAATATCATGAACATCCATTCTACAGCTCAGACCACTTGTAATGTAACCACTTATGTGCAGTGCTGGCTAAAACCTGGACTTTTCTAACTTCTGTTTACCCTCCTATAGTACTCCATGTATACACATTCCACTTACTGTGCAGCCCCCTCAAAATGATTATAATGCGGCTGCCAAAAAATCCAGTAGACAAGTGAGGTAGCGAGCATGCTTCTCAACAGAGGTGCACTAGCCGAGAAGGAAGTGACAAGGATGATGCGAAGGAAGAGGTGCAGAGTGTATGATGGAAGAGAGAAGAGAGAAACAAGAAAAAGGCCAACAGCACATCGAGGGCATGCGGAGGAAGGAAAGGGGTGGTTGCCTAGGCCACAGGGAAGCCGTTTCTTCGGCAGCTTGTCGGCTGCGCGTTTTGCACAAAACGCATGGCCGTGTCTGCATCTAATCAGTTCGCAGTCAGACAAAGAAATACTTGCATCATTGTAGAGTGCAGACCTTGTGCGTGCGACTTCGACTCCACTATCAGTACAGGTAGTGATCCCGCAACTTTAAAAGCTTTATGGCTTTATGACCCAAGCATTCGCCCTTGCTACCAGTGCACGGACTTAGAAGCTTGGTAGGCTACTGCAGGATAGTTGCCACAGCTGATCTCCTGGCCACGAATGCAAACTTCATGTCATGCCTGCTGCCCTGGGTTCACTGTGTGTGTGTGATTTCTTCAGAGCCCATCTCCACGCCGTCTAGGACAAGCTTCCAGTGACAGCATGCCAACCCGCAGGCTAGGCTTAATGTGCGCTAGCTGCCTCATTGGTAGCGGCTGTGAGCAATAAAGTTGCGGTATTGTGCAGAGTCAACAAAACTCTTCACTAATAATATCTGGGGTTTAACGTCCCAAAACCATGATATGATTATGAGGGACGCCGTAGTGGAGGGCTCCGGAAACTTCGACCACCTGGGGTTCTTTAACATGCACCTAAATCTAAGTACATGGGCCTCAAACATTTTCACCTCCATCGAAAATGCAGCCGCCGCGGCCGGGATTCAATCCCGCGACCAAAGGTCAGCAGTCGAGCGCCATAACCATTAGACCACCATGGTGGGGCAACAAAACTCTTTATAGTGGCTGCACTAGGAAAGGAGGGAATCACAGGGTCAACGAAAGCAAGGGCGTGAATTACCTGAGCAACACTCAAATGTGGTTCGCATTTGCCAAGCTTGCACACTCGAGAAATTGAATGAGGTTCCGTACAGTGCATGGAATTTTGGTCACCATTGGACAGAGTTTCTGTGAGTGCGATTTCACAGAGAAGCCCACATAACCGAAGGTGTCTGAAAAGTTAGTCAGCCACTTCCCGCAGTAGTGCTTTCATTCATTAGTTTCCTTTTTCCAGCAGAGCTGTTAAAGCAGAGCTTGAACCTTCCTTCTCTGTGTTCGCGGCATAGCGAAGTGGGTATGTGCCACAGAAATTGGGCAAGCCCCACAACTCAACTCCAGTCCACTAAAAATGAAGTTGTCTATAACTAGCCTAGCAGGTATGTGCCAAGCAGCTCCTAGCATAGCATAGTCACATATAGTATAGTATGGCAGGGGGTGGTAAAGGGAAGTGAGGATGAGAAGTGACATGAGGGTGAAGAGGAGGGTATACCATAGTATAGAGGTGGTGAGTTGGAGGTTGGAGACATGCAGGTGGTCAAGTGGAGAGGGGAAGGGGGTGAATGGAGAGGAGGAGCAGTGACGCAAGTGGTAAGGCAGAGCCGGCATGGAGAAGGTAATGTGCAGCCGCACCAAGCGCTGGTTGTGAGATGTTAGTGATGACATCATCAACCTTCACGATGTTAAGTCAGTGAAGCTGGCCCTTGAGCTCTGCTGTACATAGGTGTTTACGACGTTAAGTCAGTTAAAGCCACGCAAAAAAATTTTTTTCTCTCCTATCATTCCATCAGCAATACTGGTCCTTCAACGCTAACCGTTCAACATTTGTAAATTTAAACTGATGCAAAACGCCAGTTGCATGCTTCGATTCTCAGATACACACAGTTCCTTGCTCAACAAGTTTTGCTCTTGTGCAGCTTTTGAAGAATGTTGTTTCAGTTATAGTGCGGTACTATTTATAGAGCGGATATTCGAGACTCCAACTAATTGCATTATAAGCTGTTTATACTGTATTTACCTCCATGGTCGCGTCGACAATGCAGGCCAGTAGTCCATTCCTTTGGTTATAATCACAGGCTTCTCCTCTAGTAAATATGTTTTCATAAAATGTTCCAAAGATGGGCATTCAATGCGACTCAAAGGAAACTTCAAGGTCATCGAGTGAGCTTCCTTGCAGTCTATCTGCACAGAGAGGAAAAGCGCAATGAAAACTGCTGGCACATATAGGAGTCACAGTAGCAGTAACAGCAGCAATAATAAAATAACAGATTTTTACAAACCAATGTAACATATCAGCTCCAAGTTGTGGTGACGGGTTTGCACAAGGCTGACCCTACAAGCGTGATCGGGAAAGGATGAAATGCTCCTCCACACCGCAACGCACAAAGGGCTTCACTACAGAATTCGTTTACTCTCTGGAATGGCGCAGAAAAGGCACCACAGGCAGATTGTCGACCCATTCGGGTTTATTAACCCAGAATGTGGCACAGCGTGATAGTGACGGATTGCGGACTAAGGAAGGTTCACTGCAGCACCGATCGAATGTGCGCACTTGCAGCGCTATTGGCTAATTAAAGGAAGGGTCCACTGAGTGTGCATACTAGAAGTCACTGAGCTGAGGTCCCATGTTACACACCCGTTGCAGACCTGTGAGCACCTCCCCGCAGCGAAAGAGCACCAGGAAGAAGAGAGCTCGAATGGAGCGGGTGCTTGATGGCCGTCACATGGGCCAATCAGGGAGCGTCCCGACAACATGTGCTAGCACACTGACTCGAAGCCAGGATCCACTGGGTGGCGGTTCTTGGCAATGAAGTTGACTCGGAACCAGCACAACGCACTGGCTGGGGGATGCAGAGCCCAAAGGGGAGGAGCCTTAATCCCCACAAAGTAAGGATAAAGGAATGAACCTTCTGGGGTACCTTTTACCTAAGGCTATAAAAATCTCCTACAAATCTGAACTAGTGAATTGAGCTCATAGATGTAACTTTCATTGCATTTGAAGACACAGTGTTATGTGCTTACAAAAACATTGCCCAACTTGACATTTTCAAGGCTAGCCATAGCTTAAACATGGTGCTTCTGTTCATGCTAAATATAAACATGTCCTTAAACTATGACCACTATAACAAAAGTAACGTAGTATTATTTATTTATTTATTCATTCACACACACACACAACACCTCGATCAAGCCCAGTGAAAAGGCCAGTGTAGCCCTGGACTGAGGACCACACCCACTGACTCTTCTATCCCTTTCATGCAATAAATGTCTACTACTACTACTACTACTACTACTACTACTACTACTACTACTACTACTACTACTACTACTACTACTACTACTACTACTAATAATATACTACTAACTACTACTACTACTACTACTACTACTACTACTACTACTACTACTACTACTACTACTACTACTACTACTACTACTACTGCTGCACACACATTATTTCAACAAGACCAACGGCCCTACTGAGGAGAGTCAGCTACAAAGTTAAATAAAAATACTTTTAAAAATGAATTCTGTGGATTTAAAACACAATATGATTACAAGGCATTCCATTGTGGAAGTGTCTGGATTAATTTTCACCACATGAGGGTTCTTAAACATATATGCTTAAATCTATGCACACAAGAATTTTTTGCATTTCAACCCTACTGAAATGTCATCGCAGCAGCTGGGAATTTAACTCTCATCTTTGTGCATACCAACACAACACCATAGCCATGAAGCCACCATGGTGGGCCAATAATAAAAACAAAAAGATGCAGTGAGCAATAATATAAATGAAGACTCAAAAGGCTGAAAGAGCCACCGAGACCCAAAATGTCACGGCTGTACTCCGAGGCCACAGGGAAGGGTAATGGGAAATTGGATAAGACACAGAAGAAGATGAAGACCAAGTCCTCGTCTCTAAACTACCATGCCTCAACTCCCAACCCAAACGCTTGATAATAAAGTCATTTCTCTCTCTCTCTCTCAAATCATGCAAGAATAGTCAGGTGCTGTCACCCATCGGGGTTATGCAGGGAATTTTTTTTTCTTGCACCACTGACCTTCGGTTTCCACTCCAAGGTTTGCTTAGGCTACATGTCGGTTATCCCTCACACATCCATGCATGCACAGGTGCACAGCAGCAAGTTTGGTTTTGTCTCGCGGGTGGTTTCCATTTGGTGCACTCGCTAAAACTGATGTCTACCTGGTTTATGTGCGCTCGCTAAAACTGATGTCTACCTGGTTTCTGATCTCTCAAAAGGGCACAGCTTGATGCTAGCTCATTTACTGCCCTCAGGGGTGCGAATCCAGCTGTCCACAGGTGGATGATGCTGCAGTGCCTGCATGTTTTGCCTTGAGAATCGCGAAAATTCACAGCCTCTAGATGACAATAACGTTAAGTGTCATCTTCGCTTGGGCTTTGTGAAGGGCGCAGAACCACAGAGTTTCCTTGCATCATGCGCTTACATACACAACGATGACGATATGGGCGTGTGCATTGGTTATCTGCTGCAAGTGAGCCGAGCAGCGATTTATTTCATTCAGACTACTGCCCAAATACCAAATCGGAATCGCTAACCAGTGTGAAACTGGAACACAACCAAGGAACATATTCTCGGTAGTGGGAGCGGCACAATTCTGACGGGTACAAAGGTGACAGTAATCTGGTGTGCGCATTTTTTAAGCCTGTGAAACATATTTACTCCGATGAGCATACTTTTTGGTTATTAACATAAGCTCCTTCCTCACTTTTATTTTAATATATACATATAAAAAATATTTGTTTCTCATTTCATGGTCGCTCCAAGGTATTTCTGGTAAATTTATTTTTTTGAAATAAGGCACTGAATATTCTAAATCTGCAATAAAAAAAGCCGGGCATAGCTTGCACTGGTGGTGCAAGGCTAAAGGCACAGTGGAGCTGATCGGTTCCTAGTTGGTCCTGGCCTTAGAAATGATGCCAAGTGATGCTAAATTATATGAAGTACTGCCAAATTATGCCAAGTTCAACTCTCAGTCGAGTCCAACACAGTCGCCTCTTGCCGTTTCAGCCGCACTACGTCATGGACTGTACTTAAAACGAATCGAGTCCAGCAGTCTCGCTTGGCAGTGCGCTGCGATTCCCGGTAAGCGGCTTCCTCATCGGCAGTGCGAACCTTCTTCGGTCTCCACATGTCTGCGTCTGGCACCGCACGGCGCCGCCATGAGCTGGCTTTATACAGAACAAAGGAGCGCATGCATGCACAGTTGGTCGTGACATCATGTCTGGCACGACCGAGCGGTTGCATACAGTGCCCAGGCAGGCGGGCTGGTGGTGGAGCAGTGTATGGGCTAGCGAAGCAGGCGCACAGCTGTGCAACCGGTTGCTGGGCAACACACGGTGACGTCACTGCAGCGCAGTTTTTTGCTCGCGTTAGACAGATAATGGCTGGCTATAACCGATCCGCTGTTAGTAACTGACCTTAGGGGGTTTCATTTGGGCAACAAATACGACCCTCAAAAGGTTAATAAGCTGACAGCCACATGACTGCCTCATGTTACCGATTGATAACGATACTGGCAGTTTAAACAGCATTTAACAGATAAGTATACATGAGCGCACTCCTGCATAATTTGTAGAGCATGGTGCATCAATTTCCACGCATGACTCAGTTTCTATGCATGCTGGCTTGCCACAGTACTATGTCTGCTTCATAATAAAAAATCATGACAAGCACTCTGACACACATGGGTGGCACCATTTCGTGCCAGCCACGGGCAACATGGGCATTTATGCTTAGTATTATGATCTGAATGTCAAAGAATACAGTCTAACCCACTTATAACAATACTCAAGTGTCACGAAAATTTCATTGTTACGACTGATAATTACTATAAACGGGTTGCACAAAAAAAAGCAAAATAGGAGGACGGCAGGCTCTTGTGAGAAAACTATAATATCGGATGAGATATGCCAACAGACATCAGTGATAAGGATGGCAAAGCTGCCAATTTTTCGGACAAGCTTGAAAATTCGGACGCTTTCACGAGACTGCCACAAACCCCATAGAGCCAATGTATGACAATGTCTGAAGTTTCGGACGCTAAAACTCTTCCAAGTCTCAACTTTTTACTCAAAGTGCATGTCTGAAAGTGCATTAACAGAAGCCACCGCCGCTCCCATGCAGTGATAGCAGATTTCAAAAGTCAGCTTTGCCGCAATGCCACAACACTATGCAGTGAAGCATATAGCGAATCCAAAGGGGCACTGGGGTACGTTGGGGTTGTGGGCGGGGGTTCGGCAGCTTGAATTTCTCATTTTCTTCTTTCTTTTAAAGGATTTTGCGTTCCATTACCTTTCAGCACAAATACCCACAGCCAGAATTCATTGTTATAACTGGTAATGTGACATGTGGGCATTGTTGTAGTGGGTTATTTCACCATAAAAAACATACAAAATTTCACGGTGTAGCAGCTTCTCATTGTTATAAACGACATATTGTTAAAACCGGTATCGTTATAAGTCGATTCGACTGTATTCCACAGCGCAATTTACACACAGGTATTTTTAAAGAAATAAAGTAACCATTTGCATGTCTCACACTTCGTTTGCATGAAAACAATGCTCACAGTATGTGCCCAAAGCTGTAGCCATAAGCCGACATGTACTTTATCGTGGTCTGCATATGACAAGAAAAAGATAATAAAAATCGCTTGTCTATGTATTATCCCGGCCTCCTTCCAGACTAAAGACAACATGCTGAAATGTCTGTCAATAATGGGGGCCACAAGTGAACACAGTGGCCTTCATTACTTTGGTCAACCAACTGAAATCCTCTATATGCTTTAATGAGAAATAGCGCATGTGTGGAAAAAAGAAGCAAGGGGTCCAACAGCAACTGACACTTTGCAAAATAGTTACTATGCAAGCGTGAGCAAGTATATGTATTTTACAAACGAACTGCCTCCTACACAGACTATCAGAACAAATTATTTTTTCCATTCAACACTCGTCCTTGCCTTTCCTTTATTTCATCTGCCCCTTTCTCTGATTTAACTTGGCAAATTGATTTAACTTGGCATGGCCAAAGTTTCTGCTGCCACTGGGGGCAGCTGAAGCACCCAGCATGCGATAAGTGCACACGTGCTTCAACATATAATCAGCCTCGGAGATCAGTTGTGAACCTATAAAAATTCATTTCATGAATGTACTCATACTGCAACATTCTCCCTGTTGTTCTAAGCTGTCATTTAGCGGCAATGAGTAGCTATGAAACATATGCAACGACTGTAAAAGTGCAGGTGCCATTGTTCTTATATGGTATAAGTTGTGTTTATTTAGACAAGTGTTTAAATTACTACCTGTACATTGTGTGAATACGTTGGATCATTAAATGTAGATTTCACCTACAAATAAAATAGTTTTGATAAGTAAAAAGTTAACAGCACACCATGCAGTGTGAATCAGACTTGTCTAGAGTGACCGAGCATGTGGCTCACGGAGCAAAAATTAAACTACTAGTACTTGCGACAAAGCTACAGGCAAAGCAACAGCTGCTGTCGACGCAATAAAAGATGGTGACCAAGCAGTTTTGAAGACAGGTGGCCAATGCACACAGTGTCACATGCAACGGTAAATGGAATAAAGGCTATAAAGGCATAAATATGAGTGAAGCATTACAGCATTCCTGCTGTTCCCATATGGCTCGTGCTGTAGACTATGGCCACCTGTGGCAACGTGCACTACACCACTTTGTTTTGGTCAGACGTTAGTGCCACTTTGACTCATTTGTGTCACATAATTGCAGTGCTTTCACACTCACTGCACTCATAAAATCAATTTAACAGGGGCTTGGTGCCATCACAAATTTCATGCACTTCTGGGACCGCAGGATCAGTCTGAACTGCACAATTTACCAAGTTAACGGGGTACCGACACATAAATTTTGGTCTGGAGTTCTTCAGCTGCAATGTGTTACTGGAGGCCTATTAGTCATAGCACGGCACATCGCTTGCTGCAATTCGCTACAAATAATTAATTACAGTCTATTTATCAGTGACCAGTCTAAGTTTCAGTTTGGAAGAGATCCGAGAACAAGCCACTGGGTGCAACTAACACCATCTAGTGTGTGAAACGGTACAAAAAACTGTGACGCACTTTCACGCTGCCTGCATCGTCTGCTCGCATTCTTTTACCTGCCGCACGTGCTGCAGCCGCAGAATAGTAGTCAGCAGGCGCAAGCACGGGAAAAAGGCAATGGTGAATATGACGTCATCATTGTTGGCTGCGCCAGCTCGAAGCTCAGCTGCAGTGGTGACGTCACGGAAGTTGGGGGTCGCCTTCAAGTCACCTCAGATAATGTCAATGTGGCGAGGTGCGGTGCATAGCGCTGGATTGCACATACAAACTTTGAAATTCAGAGAAATTTCCTTCCAAGCTGTATTCGTTATTCAGATTTGGTAGATGATATATTCACATTCAGAGGAATCGATCCCGCAGGCTATCTCAGCCGTGAAAATTTGTGTCAGTACCCCTAAAACTTTCACTGCAAATGCATGTAAAATAAAGTTTTCAAGTCAAAGCACTGTTTCTTTTTTCGTTATGACTGCTACACCGCTACCTTGACATTTGGTCAATAACCAAGCAAGGGCCCCCCTCAAACCTTCATAGATTATCTTTTACAATGGGAGGGGGGGGGGTGCTCAGGATTTGATGTTAATTTAACTAATAAGCAAATGTTTATTGCAATATAAAACTGCCACAGATAAAACCATGAACCTTACTTCCCGTAGATGTGTCAAACATTGCGATCACCATCAATGACTCCACTTCCAAGCAAAACTGCAACATTTTTATAATCCCCTTACGATTCTGTACCATATCCAGGCTCGACTGAACAACTAAAGTAAAAGAAAAATTCACTACCAAGTGTACTCATTACAAAAGGAGCAGCAGCACAGGTCAGCCATGAAAAGGCAATAAAGGTACCTACCTTCTCAAGAAGTGCAGGAGAAATCAGCTCTGGTAATTCCTTATGGACTTTACTCGCCAGCTTTGCCAGTATGTTGTCCATTATAGGAGCCCCCATTATAAGACCCATGTCACAGGAGTGCAGAATATCCTGAAAGTTATTTAGGAAACGTTAACAGCTACAAGTCCTTATATGACAGGCCAGAATATGGCAGGCACTACCCGAACTTTTACCTGTTTTGTTAAGGAAAATTCTTTTAATTTAAAACAAAATGCTGTACATCATGTCATGCAATTAGAATAAGGTAGGAAGAAGCTTCAGCCCAAGCCCTACACCAGCTTCGCTGTATATGTATATATATTGTCACGCTGCAGTGCTGGTGAACAACCAGACATTGCTAAAACAGCGAGTCTCAAATTGAACTTCTTTATGAGCATGCTTATGCATAGAATAACAAGTTACTCCAAGCAAAAACAACAGTTTTCTGCCTGGCATTCAATACCATGCACAAATTTGCACACTCAAACTTTATACGATAGCTCTGTAGTTAACATATACCAATCTCAACTGCTTGCTGCTGTAGGCGCATGATTTATAATGCTTTTGATTTGTTGATCCAGAGCAGCTCCTGAAATTCTGGAGTGAGCACTCAGTCTGCATCAATCCAAATCTGCCAGTGGGAAGTGATAATGTTCCATGAAGGACCATACCAGAAGTTCTACGCACACATGTAACACAAACCCGTTCCAAAGAGGGTGCCCAACTTACGCTGTGTACGTTCCCACAATCCACATAACCACATAATATCACACACCAATTTTGCGTGAATGTGGAAGTGGCATATGCCTCTCATCCCATATCCACCCGAATATATGCCTTGGTATCAGAGCAAGTGAGAATGATTTGGCAGAGGGCAAGTTGATCCAAAATCACCAATGAAAAAGTTCCCACTTGCTCTGAATCGACCAGTGAAAGCTTGATTTGACACTGCCGAGCAAAAAATCCTGCTTAATGTGCTCAATGGTCAATGTGAGCCGCGACATCTGTCCCGGCTCACATTGACCAACTGCATGCGGCTCGATAGAACGGACCACCTCCATTCTGTGACAGAACGCTTACAAAATAGCCCCCCATCAAAAAACGGCGTTAGTACCCCAACAGCAACAAACTGTTTTTTTGGTCAGTACATATGATGAATGCGAACCTGAGGGTGTCGAGGTAGCCTGACGATGACACAGTAACCAACATGAAATAGCAGTAGCATAACGAAAAATGATAAATAATAATGCTTCATGGCCAACCAGTGTTTAGCCCACATAAGCATGTGACTGCTTTTTAGTGGGCCAGGTGAAGCTGGGCATACCAGACGACACAAATAATGAACAAAATGGCTAAATAAAAAAAGACGGGTAGAGCCTAGAGCTTCTAACTGCTGCTACAGTTAAAGGTTGAAAAGTCTGCTTTAAACACTGATCCGCTTTGCCATGCAACTGCCTTAAAATATAAGACTAAGAACATCTTTTTTTTATGATTAACTTCTTAATGTGGGATTACCATTGATTTAACAACGTCTGCATCAAAATAATGCATCAAAAAATATATATAAAAAAGACATGCACTCCACTTTCATAGATGTCACCTTTTCTTTGAGAGAGCTTGTACATACTGATCATATAGCAAAGTGGGCATAAACATAGAAGCAACAAGCATTGCCCAGCAGGAAAAAGTTACAAGTTAGCTAGATTTAAGGAGAGCATGCTTAACGGGGCCAGCAACACTTTTTGAACATAGTCAGAAACCAGTACTGACCTGCTGTCAGGGTTCCTATGAATATGCGAGCCAAATATTGCACTGTACGCAGCAACTCATTTACAATGTTTTGCCAAAAACAGCCAAAAATCGCTTGCTCTCTCCTCGGCAATGTTATCAACTGTGCAGAAGGCAGAATAAATAAGGCGTGACAGGTACTGGCTACTTTCACGGACGGCACACCAGCGAACAATCTTGGAGGCTACCTGCACGTTGTGCAAGTCCCACCCACGAGGTGCTACCACCTGCTGGCAATGCACGTCTGAACAAGAAGTAACGGCCCATATGCTCAAAGAAAAAAGGTTGTGGCGCACGGTGACATAACTTTTGTGCAGCGCATCGCCCCTTTGCCATCGCCTCCTATATAGCTCTGACCGTGCTCATGGCTATGAAGGAGAAAGAAAGCGCTCATTTTTGTGCAACAACACAGTTTATACTTGACGGATTCAAAAAATTTTTGCAGCAGGAGATTTGTGAGGCAACAGTGTGTGTTGGGATCAGGAAGGTCACAGACAAAGGGACCAGCAACGCAGACTTCCAGAACTGAACTGCGCGTGCCGGGCTTGTGCCTCGAGCACGTGCTGCCAATCTTTATTTTTCTCTTGTTCTGCAGCCGGGCTGAAGGCAGCGGCTGAGGACGCGGACCTTAGTGCCCGCGCGTTGCAGCGTCACTGGGCGCTACAAGTGCAACTGTTAAAATATAAGTGCAATGTTAAAATATAAACTGATTACATTTTATTACTGCTTGTCAATTGCGTGCTGAATCTGTATAGTTTCTGTGCAATCTTAAAACTTGTGCAATTCTACAACTTCCTGCACATTAAAGAAATATGCTTTTTATACAGTATCACATTGCCCTTATACTAACATTTTTTTTTAAATCTTCACTGCTGAAAATATATCAAGCAGAATCCAAACTAAAGTAAGATCAGCACAGTACTCCACATATACAAGACTTTCAATAATTATAAACTGCCCGTTGAAATAGACACACTAAGAGGCCCAGACACAAGATGGTCTGGCTTACTTTCCTTCATAAAATCTACTACTTTTCAACTACACAAGAATAATAATTAATGTGCACCACATATTTTCCCACATATTGAGCATGATTTCAATGTTCAGGCTTCATTCACACATGCTGACCTCATGAGATTTTCCTTTTTACTTTTGGCTATAAATTAGTGGTATAGCCTTGCTAATAGAATTGTCTGCATTACTAGATTTCAGCAGTTTAAACACACACTAAAGAAATACTCTTCTTGTGTTTATAAAATGCCCTTTAAGAATACCAAAAGGCACCATTTTTGCCGCAATAGGCACAATACAATGGCACCACTTTTACCTGCTTCCAAGCAGAGGCTTTCTAAACGCACACACCCAACAAGCAAACCTCACATTAGTAAGCTTACAGCACACTGCACCAGTGCCATAAGTTCACTAATTAACACCTGACATCATCCTTCAAAATCATTATCGCTTCCTCTTTTACTTGTACTCACTTCGCCTGCAGAGCCGTGGAAAGTCAGAGAAAATGCGTGCCGCATTAGTGTTACCACGCAGCCAACAAACATCACAAGAAACCAGTGCAGCATGTGGTATGTCTACCTGTGCAGTTGTTGCATCTCTCCGTTGCAGCAGAGAAGCAGGCGATGTAGTGATGCGGACTTATGGCAAAACACCCGAGGTCACCGCTCAATATAAAAAGTATTTTTCATTTAAAACAAAAGGCACTTCAGAAACTTTTAGAAATAAATGTTTTTTGTATACCCTTTCAAATGAAGTGAAGCATGTATTTTAATATGGAGCAGATCACTAAGCTATAAGTGCCTGAACATAAGGAATTTTGCATATTTTTCAATGCTAATGCCTTTACCACTTCATAACTACTCATTCAACGCGTCCGATGCTCTTGGTAGAGCATCGGACGCGTTATTCGAAGGTCACAGGTTCGGTCCCTGCCCGCGGCAAGTTATCTTTTCGTCCACTCTTCTTTCTTCACATTTACCTTACATTTACCACTAATAACATCCCCTATACTTTCCTTGGCATTATTGTCTGTTAGTGCTCATTAATATTGTGTATAACAAATAAAAACGAGCCCTTGAAATTAACATTGCTTTCCTTCAATAATTGACACAGTGCTTCACCACAAAGCACATTGTGAACTACAGTAGCAGCTGTTAATGGGCTGTAATGAGGAATTGCAGTTCTTTTTCAAGCAAGTAGGAGTTTTTCAAGGCAGTTTGCACATTACTGTAACAGGGGAGACCTGCGCCAAGGAGGGGCGCTGCAGTGCCGGGCATTGCCAATGAATGTGGAGAGAAAACTTTTAATGCGACAGGTCACTTCTCTGCTCTCCCCCTCACGCCGCTTTGAAATCCTGTTGCTTTGCACGCATGCTGTGCGCATTCTGCACGTTTTCGCAGGTTTCGTGGCTCGCGAGGCGTTCAGAGAAGATCCGTGTGACTAAGGACTCCTTTCGTAGCTGCAGTGTGGCGAAAGAGCAGCATCTACTCAGCTTTGTAGGAGATGTGGAGCAGGTAATAGCAGACGACATCGTCCTGGTCTGGGCAAAGGGCTTTTTGCATAACGAAATATTTGTGGCGCAAGTGAGAACGAGGAATAAAAACGAGAGAAGACAGGATAGGGTGCCAGATTCACTACATTTGCCTTAAAGGGACCGACAACTGCCCAGAATATGAAATGAGTTGACTCCACTGATGTAAAGATTGTCCGTCGCACTGACTCAAACCAACCCTGTTTCTTTCGTGAGAGATGGATTTATATTTTTATTTCTTAATTGAAAGTCGTGAAAAATGACCTGTGGCGCCTCTGGTGGCAAAAACATGAACGATCCGATGAAGACGGCCACGTGACCGTTGATATGCTGTACGCGGTCGACGATTTTTTTGTTAGTATTGAAATATTGTTCGTTTCTTTGTATTAAAAGGTATTACTCCATAATAATGTACATATAGGTCTGCGTTAGTAGTATGCATTAAAGGACCCCTGACAGCGAAATTTTTGTTGGTGACTTTTTGGCTGTAATTTGTAGCTTTGTGTCTGGTAATCTCTAAATTAAATCGTAAATGCTCTAGCGTATCGTACAACTAATTCTAGCGTAGTTAATTGTGACCATTTTAGCATCACTTCAAAACACCCGCCTAAAAACCACAAGAAACTGGCGCCCCATGCGGGGGAGCGTCAAAGACCACGTGCACTCAAGCTGTGGTGACGTTGACAGCGCGGTTTTCAAATCGGGGCCCCGAGCGCGGTAGAGATTGAAAGTATGTGGGTGCCTCAGTATGGGTTAAACCTGTTAAGCGCGTGAAAACTACCTCAAGAGCAGCCCGACAACAGAGCCAGAGGGGTGCGGAACAATAGGCCTCGCCGGGTGCCAGTCGTCGTATTGTGGTCGTATTGTGCACGTGCGCCCCGCAAACCTTCTGTGACGTCCACAACACTTGCTTTACACTTGGAACGTCACACGGGGCCTCTATCTACGTCATACCAGGATGTCGCAAGTGCAGCCAACTCAAGTGAGCACTCACGCTTACTTTAAAACCAAATTAAGATATCTTAAAGGCAACGTTCGTCACTAATAATCGGTCAGATGTGCCCCCGTATACAGGAAAGTCAAACAACACAAAGATCTCGAGGTTTCAATTTTGGTGTCAGGGGTCCTTTAAAGTGGCGCTGCCTTCGCGTGACGTAATGATCCCATGCTCGTCAGCGCGTCTTGAGCAACTTTTCAGCGTGCTCATGCAACCGTGCACGCAGTTTCCAGGTCGCTAAGATTTTGGAGCGTCATAGTTTTGCTACCTATGCTTCCTCTCAGAAATGATGCGCGCTTCTACTCGGTGTGGCCGTGCATATGCACAGTTACGTTTTCGATTACTTGGCTTGGCTCGTGTATCGAGAGAGTAACGACGTCGGGACAAGCCATCCATGACACAGGCTCAGGCAACCTTGGGCGCAGGCGCACACAACGCTGTACAAATACAGGGAAGGTGTGTAAAGCCACACATCTCATTGTAACAGCTTGCTATTTTCAAAAATGGTTGGAAAGCTAAAAATAAAGGTGGGTAAGCATAGTTACAGTACCTCCTGCGAAAGCAGAACAACGACAGCTTTCACAAGGGCTAGCGGCATCGCTATCAATTCTCAGCGTTGCTGGAGCAAGCCTCCATGCGTGTTTGGAGCCTTTCAGATCGAAAAATACTGCTTATAAAATAACTATGTGCTTTTCGGATAAACCACTGCAGCTACAAACGCTACGAAGGGTGAGCTTCCTGTCGTGCCGTAAAAAACTGGGTCGCGAAAAATCAGTTGTCGGTCCCTTTAAGAGACAGGATTGTGCTGTTTCCCACAAAATATATCTGCTACAAATCCATGTCGCCTCTTTTGGCTACCATGCATTTCCATCAGCATTGCACTGCATAAATAGACAAAATATACCACCGCACAACACGACACAAGTAGGACATATGAGTACACGCCTTTCTCTACAAGTACGTCGTCTATGATATGGAATATGGGCAGCAGCGTAAATACAGCATGGCGCAGAGTCAACTGACATATTTCAAGTAGGGAATTTGAAGGGCTCATTTTTTTTTGTTTGATACAACCTTAAGAAAACCATCCGATAATGAACCCGCCACGGTGGTCTAGTGGTTATGGCACTCGACTGCTGACCCGAAGGTCGCGGGATCGAATCCTGGCCGTTGTGACTGCATTTTCGATGGAGGCGAAAATGTTTGAGGCCCGTGTACTTAGATTTAGGTGCACGTTAAAAAACCCCAGGTGGTCAAAATTTCCGGAGCCCTCCACTACGGCGTCTCTCATAATCATATCTTGGTTTTGGGACGTTAAACCCCAGATATTATTATTATCAATAGATTGCAATTGCCATCAGCAGCTTCATCAACAATTTGAAATGTGTAAGTTGGCCCCGCGCCACACTGTATATAGCTTCGTAAATTTTTTTTATTGGTGAAAAGACGGAAGTTGAACGTACCGAAGTAATTTTTGCTTCAATGCTGGCACAACGAAGACGCGAACGTGTATCACCCGGTAACATGACTGATCAGTGCAGTTGTGAAGCGGGAATGAACTGTAGTTATGTTCAATGCTTCATGCAAATACTCATTTTCCCTGCAAGCATGAACTCCGACCATGCAGTGCTAGCGCATGCAACAAAATTTGTCTACATCATTCCGCAGACTTGAATAAGCCATGCCTGTCGTCCGCTTTCTTGGTGCCATCTATTTTGGAATCAGTAGAATTTTATGGCTGAATCAACCCCTTCGTCTTTACAACACTGTTATGGCAGTTAACAAAGCAGCAGCAATTACCAGTCCCCAGCCGGAGCGACATCGCAGAACGAGAGAAGTTTCACACGTGCAGTGCGAGCTTCGAAAATGCGTGGGAACCAAGGGGAGCGGAGGGGTTGCACCAAGCGGCATACGTTCGCTTTTTCCGGTAGGAGAATGGCAAGCGCTGGCGTCAGCAGAGAAACTTGAGTGGGCCACCTCTATTCTGCAAGATTTTGTACTAAACATAGGTTTCAGCCTGCGCCGCAATATTTAAACCGCTGTAAAACACAAGAAACATATTTTTCCTTTAGATATGCATAGGTCAGCAAACTCACTCATGAGTCAACTCACTCAGACTCAGATCGAGCCGTGAGTCTGAGTGAATCAGGCTGAGTAATATTTTTGTGAGTCTGAGTCCGAGTGAGTCCGGTTGAGAAAAATTTCAGCGAGTCTGAGTGAGTCCGAATGGGCAAAATTTTGGTGAGTCTGAGTTCAAGCGAGCCCTAAGGGCTAAATGTATTTCATGAGTGAGTCTGAGTAAGCTCCACATTTTTTTGCCGACCTATGGTCCTATCTACTTAACTTCAGCATTACTATCAGCTTTATGACTCATGTTTATACTCATGTCTACTCACACATACTTCAAAGCACTAGCATTCATACGCCATCTCAATATTTATTGACCAGAGGCGTGAGTTACGGAGGGGGGTTTGACCTCCCTCTGGCAAAATCTTTCATGGGAAGACCTTGATAAAATAACCCGTGTGAGTCATCTCTTTCGATAAAAATGTCCTTACTGCATTGTGACCATTAATAACTCGTATATGAGGGTATGAGATAAAAACACGCCAAGTAGAACACCAGTTATATGAGATATTGATGTTAACAAGCATTGACACTATAGTCGAAAAAGGAAATTATACACTAATGGACTCATGAGTGGACTCCCTCAGATTCATTCAGACTCGGATCGATCCGCGAGTCTGAATCGGAGAGAGTCTGAGCGAGCAATATTTTGGCAAGTTTGAGCCTGAGTGAGTCCGGTTGAGAAAAATTTCAGTGAGTCTGAGTCCGAGTGAGTCCAAATGAGGAAAATTTTGGTTAGTCAGAGTCCGAGTGAGTCCTAAAGGCAAAATATATTTCATGAGTGAGTCTGAGTGAGCTCCACATTTTTTGCCGACCTATGGAAATAGGTACGAGGATGAATAGTGTAGCAAAGTACTTGACCACAACTTTTTATAATGTAATTAGAGAGGGTCAAGCACAGTGTGTGGGACATTTGGCATGGAATGGCCCACCTATGATGGCGAATTAACAACCATAGAGTTCTCAAATAATGGTGTTATCTGTTTAAAGTGACTAATGTTTTACTTTAGTATCTCTTCAAGAACTTAACATTGTCAAATTGAATAAATGAATGACAAATATATCACGTTCAGTGCATAATTCCAGGTTTTTGGCGAATATGATGGTGCACATTGCTGTGCATTATGTCGGCATTCTAAAGTGAATATTCGAAATGTAGAGCACCATCTATCGAAAGTGCCGCAAGCACCATCCACCATCTTCCCGTGGGCGCGAAAATGAAACCAGTCGCATATCACAACATTTCAGGCACTAGCTGCTGGGTTTAACGCTGGAACTGTTCGTAGTCAACGCTTTGCAGTGCATGGCGTATATATGCTCACGTGGTCTTGAGGTGAGGATGAGGTGCTTTTGGCACAAAATTGTAAATTCCCTGCTGAATGCAGTGCAAAAATATTTGGCTCACATGTTCACAAGAGCCTCAACTACAGTACAGCAGCATTTTCTGACTATGTTAAAACAAACGTTTCAGCGCCCCTTAAATGGATAGACTCGGCCAAGCAGGTAAAAATGGACATCATATGCGAGACCAATGAATGCCGTTTGGTGTTGTCACCTGTGTTGCACTGCCTGCTTTTGCTCTCACTGCTGCACTCCACTTCCAGCACAAGTTTTTTTCTTCTTTGCTTGAACAATATTACTGCTGCATCATGCAAGCATGTCATCAACCGACAGCAGGAAGCGTATCTCGTGACGCCACCTCAAGCAATAGCAAACTTCCTATTGCTGTGACGTCACCGCAGTAGCATATAAAAGCGATACACGAAAAATAAAACCAGTCATTTTGCCACTTGTTACTGAGACATACACTCGAAACACAAGAATTACAAAAGCAAATGGCACTGCTCACACTCGACAAAGTTCACTCAACATATCTGCCATCATCATAGAGTACTGGCAATGTAGCACACACTCTGCAGTAAAGCATGAGCAGAAGTTGCCAAGCTGTCACCAAGTCCAACAAGCTCACCACGGACACAGCTAGACTTCATAAATGTAACTGCAGCTTTTTAATTCTGGAACAAATGCAAGTACAGATATGGAACCTGAACTTCCACTATGATATTGCTCTCAAGTGACATTACATGGGCAGTTAGCTGAACTGGTAAATGTTACTGTAAGTGTTCTTATCAGGTACTGGTTTGTCACAGACTTCAATGCTGTAAGCTACATTCGCACTTAGAAGCCTGAATAAGTGGAAACTAATGCTAAGTCATTTTTAAATGTATCAAGCAAAAGTGCGCACACTGTTGGCATAATGTGGACTTATAAGCAATTTGGTGGGCATTGGAACCGTACTTTGATTTGGAGATACTGCCACAATATCACTTTCTGTGCGCTTTCTTTGGCTGGTTGAGGAAAGGCAGACAAGCAGTCACTTCAGTCATTGGAGTGGACACGCGAGAATCTACGTCATGCAAAAATACACTGTCGCCGAGAGTGATCGTCTGAGAATACGGCCCCTGGTTTCCAAACGGAGAACACTTTTTAACAGCTCTCAGTCAAACAATCCGCACAAACTTTATCCTATGGCAAAAAAATCCCGACAGATCAGAGCGCACGAAACCGAAGCGTTCAAACGTAGGTAACTACGTGTGTGTGTCTTCTGTTTTTACGTGTGAACCCTCAGGCTTCATGTTATGCTCCCGTCAAATAAACAGTAATAAGCATTGAACAAGTGCAAGTCGACAACCAGAAAGCGCTAGTCCTGGATGCTGATGAAACAAGACGCCCAAGGCAGTTAGGTCCGAAATTGACTATAACCTAGTTAATTCAGCATCTACCATAGATGCTTGGATCAGTAAGTTGACTCAACCAGGCGATCGCTCACACTCATTTGTGACAGCGTGCCACGCGACACAAGCGATGATTTCGCATACGCACCTTCGTGGGTTTCTTCAGTCCAAGTTCGCATAGTGCTTTCAGTAAACTGCCGAAGCTGTACATCTGCCTCCAACATAGCTGGACTTTCTTCCAGTCACCAACGTTCAACATTTCCCAACATAGGTCACAAATCACCTTCGCGTTTTCCAAGTGCGCCTGCAATGCCCTCTCGTCTGGAAAACGGAGAAAATTAATGAACAGATTCGGACGAAAGGGAAACTTGAACACGTACATCCGGAAGTGTTGGGAAGATTCACAAAATCAACGCCTTCTTTTATGATATACATCACAGGCTCCTCGTCATCAAAGTTGTAGTTGGCGAGCGTGACAGGAACACCCAAATGTTTTTCTGCAAGGCTACTCATCTCTTGCACCAGATCAAATGAAAAGTGCACAATAGACCAAACTAGCCTTGCACAAGTTCCGCTTACACAGTTTATCTACAGTTATGTACTGAGCTGCACAACGAAATCACTTTCGTCATAACTCCTTTCACACTTTGTTTTAGCAAGCGCGTCCGCGCGCAGACGCACAAAGCACACAAAGTTCGAATGGTTCGAAGGCGGTTGCCAGGGTTGCCACTTGCTTAGCAAACTTCGCTAACGAAGTGAACGCGATTGTTATCTCAGAGTCTAAGCCGCAAATCTCGAAGGCTATGCTTTTGTGTACTGCGTGTGCCAAATTTTTAATCTGGGGACAGAAATACGTTTGGCCGCCATGATTTGAGCACTACTACTGCAGAAACAACATTAGGCAAAAAATACGCTAAAAAGTTACTAGTACGAGAGCAAGAAAACAAACGATAAAGCGCTTGAACAAGTGGGGGCAGAGTAAAAAAAACCAAATTGTCATTTTTTTTTTTAAAGATGGTAACGAAGTTTCACGCGAGGTGCTCGCATGGCATCAGCACGGCACGCGTAACAGCAGACGCTTCTTCCTGCGCGCCGAAACCGTTTGCCGCCGCTGAAACCTGTCGGTAATCCAAAATTTCCGTCAGCTGTTAATAATGGCATCGTACTTCGATGAGCACAACTGCGAGCCACTGGGACCAGGAGAGCAACCGGACCACCTTCTTCATCTGGCAAGGTAGCACAACTACTTTGTACGCACGAATCGTAACGCAATGACTTGCACAACTACGCTGGCTAAGACTTAAACTGCGGTATTTCCCTCTGCAGACTGCTCATTGACGGTGGATTCGGAGCCAGCTTCGATATGGAGTACCAAAGGTGAGCTAGAGCCGCTGTTATTTACGATATTCACATCATGTGCAACGCGATGTCTGAAGATTGCTTACATATTCTATCATCCAAGGATATTTCCCGACCAGCCACACAAGCCGCCAGCGTCCAAGCATGCAATTCAGTCACTCAAACGGGAGCCTGTTGCAGAAACAGGTAAGCAGCTGCATGGTTTAGCTTATAACTGCGGCATGGCAGCTCTTGAATGCAATATATTAGTGCCACACTTTCCAAATATTCAGCTGGTGCCCATAAAACACATTTATTGCTTGTGTCAGTTGTACCTTTTTTTTTTTCTGAGCACTAGGAAAAAGTATGTAGACAACAAAGAAACTGACTCAAGTAGGACACCAAGATAACCTGGCATGGTGCATGTGAACATGACATGCATGCAATATAGTCTCCTGGCTGCATATAAAATGGGCGTGGCCTGCATGGCTAAATGCACTCACATAAATCATAGTGTTCTGCGACACTAAAACCTTTGTCTTGGATAAGATATAAGTACATATGGCCACCATTTTACATCACAGCTTGCTGATACCAGAGTATATATTATCAAAGCCTTGAATTACTACCAACTGCTGGTAAGCACTGTTTATTGTATGCAAGTCTGAAAACGGAACCTTTGTTTCAGGCACATATTAAAATTGTTTATTGTTTTTGTATTTGCAGAGCTAGCACTTCAACTTTTGATCGTATATACGAAACATGAAAGCTTTCCTGTGTGCCACGAAAACTGTTGATAGCTTCCACATATTTGTTCACATACAATTTTCTGACATATATGTGTGTGTCACGAAATTACCTATGACAGATAGCACCTCTCTCGCAATTTATAGAAATAAATTTTTTCATGTAGATATTTGGAATGGATGGAAATTACCTGCATGAGAAATAACCATGCCCTGATAGTTAAAGCATTTGCTAATTAGGTTCTCAATTATTCACCTTAGGGTATATGTCACAATTGCAAAATTGAAGCTAAGCATAGTGAAGTCATGTCTGCTTAGCATAAGTCTGATTAGCATCATTTTCCCCTTAAAATCTGCTAAGAAGTGTTCCAGTAAATATCATCTTAAAAACTGCTAATTAGCATTCCAATAAAGATCATCTCGAACTGCTACAGCTGCTTTGTGAAGATTAATTGGAGCACCAATGTATTTTGTGGCACATATTTAACTTTTTATGTACACCCGTGAGCAAAAGTATACGGACCATTGCTGTCCGCATGCCTTTGACGTCTGCACCGTCTAGTGGCAAGCTGTCTGCTGCCGAGAGAATTTCTCTGACAAATTTCATCAGAGTAATGCTCCCGGCAGCTATTCCGTCAAAGCAATGCTCTCGACAGCAGACGGCCATAGGCATGCAAAGGGTTCCCCTTCGGGGGGGGGGGGAAGGTTTGTCGCAGCACCCCTCCTCCCAATTATGTCAATGTATGGCGCTGACATTGCGGCCCCCTCCCTAATATTTCAATGTGTGGCACTGACTTCTCCCCCCCCCCCCTCTTAGGTGAATAGGGGGGGCTCGCGCTTTTCGTGGTCCGTATACTTTTGCTCGCGCTTTCGGCTCGCGCTTTCGTGGTCCGTATACTTTTGCTCACTGGTGTACAATGTGAAAATGCCAGTTTTACGATATAAAGCCTTTACTCACCATTTTTTTACAAGAAAGCTATTAAGTCTGAAACATAATGTCATAGAAAAATGAAGATGAATAAATGCTTGTTTAAAAGGTTTAAAACAGCACTTTTCATTGCTAATGTGAAATTTATTTTGTGAAACACAAAGAGAGAGCAAATTTATTAGAAGGCAGAGAGGTCGGCCTGAGCTTGTGCACTCTGGCCTGCTACTCTGCACAGGGGAGAAGGGGAAGGGGAAGGGAAGAGTGATAAAGATGATGATGGGGACAGGAAGAGGTGATGCGTATGTACAACAACCACGTAACACAGAGTTGTCCGAAAACTATATAAATTGGCCTCAGAGTGAAAAGCTGAATCGGTTTATATGTCAAGATTTGTTTAAAAAAAACTCAAACCCAATGTTTCAAGGCCAATTCAGCATCTTCAGGGGGTGACCGTTCCAAAATACACCAGTGGTATTGTTCTTAAGCACCCGTGTGGTTTTCCTTTCCACCGTAGCAGCCTTTGTGTACCAGCAAGAACGGTAATGCAAAGCAGTCAACTCAGCTCAAAGCATACAAGATGTTCTTCCATCTGTCATTTCAAAGTTCTGCAAAAAGGAAAGCTCTAGCTCAAATATGTCTTCACATATTAATATTCAAGCCAATCTTTATGGCCTAAATGCCCATGGGGCAAATAAGTGTCACAATGTGGTAACACCCAGGACCAGTATAATGTAATCGTTCTATTCCAATAATTTTCCTTCTTGAATTTCATCAGTGGTCGAAGCTACACCTCGCCTGCGTATTTCCACAGTCTGCTGCTTGTGAGTGGTGGATGAAAAAAGAGTAAGAGAAGCAGGCTAATGGGATTGCTGAATTGTGACGGCTCAATGACACAATTCTATTTTTCCAAGAAGCATCCTTTATAGTGTTCTACTTGCTTGTTTTATTATCACTTTGAACACTTTTCCTTTCTGGCTGGCTTATGACCCACCTCAAGAAGTCTTGAAGGAACATAACAGTTGGTACGTACTCTGCCACATGGGCCCTATTCTAAATTTAAGCTGGAAATAGTGCGAGACCATGGGGAGCTTGGGCACCTTGAAGGGGAGTCAGTGGAACTATCGAAATAAAAAATGGGTGTTATGGTACGCAAACATGTCAATAGAGTGGGAAAAAAAGAGCCTTCTGCCTGCGGATGCACTTTTGCTGGACATTGTGGGAACCACGTTATAGAAATAACCACTGGAAAATTAAGTCTACAGCTTCCAAGCTACCCGCTATGTGGCACGAGAACTCCAACGACACAACCATAATACCATGTACACAGCCCAACAACAAACTCCATTAGAGGGCCTCTAACTAGGCCTCAATTCAAATTTCGGTTACACACTAGAATTTATAAGGCACCACCTAGGGAGAATTTTACTGAAAGAATAGTTATAATCAGTTTATTATTGCAGTTATCCAGACTGAACTGTCCTGTAAGCCACGCCACCAGCAGCAACAAGCTACAGTCAATAGAGATACTCTCCCTCTTTGCCTCATCTATAGTCAGTACAACTCGAGAAGGCAGGAGAGGCCCCATGCAAATGACCAAAGCAGGGCAGGGCCTAAAGTGGGACTCAAGATAGATAGTCCTGCTCACGTGCTCGGCGATGTTGACCGACCGTGCGGCTCATGGCAAAAGTCTAGAGTACACACCAATTGGTGCAGGCCTGTGTAGACCCGCCTTTGAAGTGAAAATGTTGCTGCCTTCTAAAGCCGTACCAGGCTATAGCATCCACAAGAAGCACACACTTTCTCTGCACTCTCCCATGTGTCAGAGCTGAGGTAGCGTGTCTTGTCCAAGTGATGGGACCTGCCTTTTCTTTTTTGCTGTTTCTATATTGCTTTGCCACGCATCTCAAATGGCGGCATAATGCATCAGATGTTGAACTGAATTCACGTGCCATTATCGGCGACATTCCAAGCAGCATGTACTTGTGACTTGCAGGAAGCTCATTTTTAGGAAGGCTGCACATTTGCCTGTTTTGAAATTTCTACTGTTTCTGCGCTACAGAGATGTTTAATACTTTGCAAACACATGTGCCATCGCCTTATCTACAAAACATGCTTGTTTGTTTGAAATGCTCAAACCTGCCAAGGAGCACTTTAAAATCGATGCCTGCACCTATCAATAACCAGTGACCAACACTCAGTGGGCATGGTAGGGAGAGAGAGTGAGTGAGTGAAACAACTTTATTCGGTCCACAATAGACGCGAGTAAACTCAACGTCACCTGGCTAGGCCCACTCGGGCACCATCAGGTTAAACCTGACGGCCCTCGCGCGGGCCCTCTGGACGGTTTTTAAAAAGTGGTGCTAGTCCTCGGACTTTTGCTAGCAGACATGACCTTTCTCTACTGGTTGACTAATTTAACAATTGCAACGTGCTTCAAAAACAGAATAATGAAACAGTTAATGGATCTTTAATACGTGGCCATTGCAATTGGCCTAGCATATACTCTGTCTCATCAACATGAAGGTGATCCACTTCAATAGGCCAAATTGTAATTTTTCTAGACCTGTTTAAACTAAAAGTGAAAAATAATATAAAGATTGGATTCAGATCCACAACAATTGGTTCCGCATAGCGCTTTGTTAGCTCTAAGCATCAGGTCTTGATGACAGCCCACCTAATGCACGACTGTTTGTAATGTAAGTATACTTGTACAGTGTTACCACTTGTTAAACAGTCACGCTTCACCCAGAAGCTCGTAGTGGGGATGGGGTGGGACTTCCCTAGGCAGGCCACAACTCTTCAGAGAAATTAAATGTTGACATTAAGACGTTGAAACAAATAGTAAAAAAATTCATACTTACCTGTGTGAAAATACACCTACCTCACAATCATGGAAACAGTTTATACTAATTGTCAAGGTAGTTGGGAACCTGGAGATGGCTTAGCCATTACTTAAATCACCTAGTAATCTGCCACGCAGGGGAAGTTGGGGGGGGGATTCTGTGATTTGAAAGATGTCAGTCTGCCTCCCATGATTAAATTGCTGCATGTGTGCAATTGAGTGAAGCAGGATGACTGTGTACGTTTGTGCAGGTAAAAAGTGCCCCATCTGCTTGAAGGAATTTGGCAACAAAGAAGTTGTGACAGAGCTGCCCTGCTGCCACTTCTTCCACGATGACTGCATAGTTCCATGGCTGAAATTGGTCTGTATATAAACTGTGCACCAAAGCTTGATTAACATGCTTCACAAAAAGCTAATGAAGCTATGACAGTAATGCTACAGTTATTAGGCACTAACTCGCTTATTTTTCGTATGGTTCTATCTCAGTAAATCAGGCATGCTAATCAAGACAGACAGGGAAACCTTCTCAGTTGGTCACTTGCGAGGATACTTTCACTGCAAAACCTCACCGGAGCAATGGGCATCGTATAAAATGTGCTCAAGAAACACAAGACGTGAAAATATTGCTGAGAGAACTGTGTTCCTGTTGCTACACCCATTTTCTTAGCCAGGTATTGCACATTGATGTGCTATCCCTGATTCTTGAAACCTCTTCTGTAAGTTTATCTTTCTGTATGTTACCGTAATAAAATAGTTCGATGGGATCTGAAAATGGTATCCATACAGGTGTGATCTATTGAGAATATGGCCATGGAAAGTAGGCATGGAATTTTTTTCTGCCTGCAGATATTTAGAAGGAAAACTCCAAGGAGATCAATGAGATATGTTGGAAAGTGATCCATAGTGGTCCCAATATGTCTCTTAAATTCTTGGTGCTTGACTGATGACCCGAAGGTTGCGGAATGGAATCCCGGCCACTGCCGCCGCGTTTTCGATGGAGGCGGAAATGCTAGAGGCCTGTGTACTTAGATTTAGGTGCACGTTAAAGGGACACTAAAGGTAAATACAATTTATGTCAGAGTGAAAGGTCAATGTGTGAGAACATCTAAAACGTCAATAGGATCAACAGCAGTGCTCTAGTAATCGAGAAATTAAGGTAAATGTAGGGCACGACGTGCGCCACGAGTGGGACATTTTGGAAATGATCCCGATGACGTCAAAGAGTCCCGAGTACAATCAACCACTATTAATCAAACTAGTTTCAATAAAAAAAGAACCTTCCGTGCATCACAAGACGTAATGAAATGCTGCTTGTTCGTTTCTGTTTGATTCATGGAAAAAAGAACCTCCTGGCGCTACCATGAGGAACGGCGCGAGTGGTTCAAAAGTTCCGTTTTCGCCGAGCTCTGCGTCTCAGTGGTAGTTTCGGTATCGCGTACTGCTGTGTGTGCTTGGCTCTTGATACTCTACTGCTGCTGCTGCTGGCCAAACTAAGCTCCGTTACAGTGAACTATACAGTTTCAGAGTGGCCCGTGCCTCCGTCTTGGCAAGGTTGATAGCTGCTGTTGCACAAGAAACCATAGCATCGGCGGCCGGGCAGTAAAGGCGGGCAACGTTGAGCACGGCCACTGCTACATCAGAAGGCCCGTTCAGGCGGGTGATTTGAAGTGCGCCAACGCCGTGCGGACCACTAAAACATAATTTTCTGTCAAAATAAGCATTTCCTGGGCACAAAACAAGCACTATGAGGTTTCTGGAACGCTATTTCAACAATCAACATCGATTTAATATTTGCCTTTAGTGTCCCTTTAAAGGGGCCCTGCAACACTTTTTCAGCATGGTCAGAAAACGCTGCCGATCGGTAGTCGAGGCTCCCAAGAACACACGAGCCAAACATTATAGCGCAGCACACGGCCTGGAATTTACGATAAATTCTCAAAGTCAGCTAAAAATCGCTTCCTCTTCTCTCGACAAATGATGCTATTTACTCAAAATCACTGCGTCGTTGACTCAAGTTCCACGCCATTGGCTGATTTGAGCATGGCGGGCTCAGTAGTTACTGTGGCCGCCGCGGAAGGCCGGCACGTACCCGTGCGCGCGATCGCATTGAAATCGCATTGAAAGCTGCGCGTTTGAAGAAAAAAAGAACAAGTGCTCAAGGTCACGAGGTGCCATCCCTCCCTGCTTAGCTTCCAACACTTTTGTTGGGACGAGAGAAGAGAGAAAGCAATTACAGCATGCGAGAAATCTTTGTAACTCCGCTCATACTGGAAGGATTCTCAAAATTTTTTCAGCAGTCGATTCGTGAGGCAATAAGTTCCTTTAGTGAAGCCATTCTATAGCTACTTGGAAAAGTGTTGCAGGGCCCCTTTAAAAAAACCCCAGGTGGTCAAAATTCCCAGAGATCTCCACTACGACGTGCCTCATAATCATATCGTGGGTTTGGAACGAACAACCCCAACAATTATATTATAATCTTAAATTATTTAAAAATTTGGGGTGAGTGCTTGTTTTATTTCGACCATGGCACCACGCACCATTGACATGCAAACATTCACATTCTTCACATGCTGCCACAATGTCGAGCCCACTGCCAAGCACTCAAGAATAGGAGGGTAGCAGAAACATTGGAGCACAGAATTAAAGATGGTAGGACTGCTGATTTGGCAGCATGAAGCTAGCTTTCAGCAATACAATCTCTGCAGCCTTCAACTATTTTATCAGGCTGACTGGCACATGTGAGTACTTTGTAACATCTTAGTTTACAGCCACCTCAAATATTCATGATGTTGACTGACCTCCTGCTAGAAGCCAGATTTGAGAAAACTTTAGAGAAAAAGTAGAAAGGCAAAAAATGCCTGAGGTCTGCCAAGAAAATTCTGGCCACTCAAGAAACAAATGTTAGCTATTACAAAAAATACAGTGCCACTAGAAAACAGAAAAGCCATATGAAGTTAAATTGAGCCTGACACACAATGATCACGTGTTATTTTACAAAATTTTTACATTTAACTCCTTCTGTTTTCCAGCACATTGTGTAAACTGTTGTAATTTCATTCATTGAATAATTCCCTAATCGGTAGCCAAGTTAACCTATATGGCTGGGCCAGGTGCAGCTTACAGACCATGTGGAACAGTTCTGAGACTTATATGCTTAAAGAAACACTAAAGGAAGACAACAATGTAAGTTGCAGCGAGAGATTAATGGTTGAAAATGACTAAAAACCTTATATTAATCTCAACAACTCCAAGCTTAGGCAGCTCCACTGTTGAAAACCCTGCGAACAGTGCCTAAAGTATCAGTTATTTGTCTTTCTTGATTTAGTAACACTACAAGTGCAAAACCTACATATTGAGCTTTGAATCTGTGTATTTCAAACCAACACAGTTACTCCTTGATAACAAAACTGAAGCATAAAGTTTACAGTTCTCACTTGACAATAAATGCCAATAATGACACCTAACCCCTATACCATATCTGCTTACAGCTAGCTGCTCCTGGCTGCTAAACTACAGAAAAAATTCACCCTGTTGGAAAATGATGTGCACAGTGATAAAGCAGACAAGGGATGAAAAGGAATAATGGAGGCAAGCACCTACTAAACCTTATTTTCATAAACACGCAAGTAACACAGTTACGGAGACGAAGTAGTTATTCATAATCAGGGAGGAACACTCAAAGATTAACTAGGTGCACCACCACCACCTGTGCATTCTAGGCACACAGGTTCCTTTTCACACAGGGCGACTTACGGTTTGGCAATATAATTACCTTTTGCAATAACCACAGCTTCAGTAATACTGCCACATTGAGCACTGTGTAAAGCAAGAAGCCCTTCTCTCCCTCTCTCTTGATTGCAAGAGCACATTCGAAAAGTACAGGAAGGGGGAGAGGGGTTTCTCACTTTGGTTCGTGCTCAATGTGATTGCACCCTACTGGTTGAAGATACCAAAATAATTGCAAGGCACGCAAGCGGTAGCACTAACTTTATTATTGCAGCTGTCACAATTGCAAAAGGCAATCATGTTAGCAAACCATCAGTTGCCCTGTATAAAAAGGAACTGTTGTACCTAGATTGCACAAGTATGTGCAGTCTAGGTGAATATTTGTTAGTGTTCCTCACTCACTGTGGATGACCAGTCTGTCTTTGTATGCGTGTTTGGGTAGTTGCATTTGTGATCACGTAAACGTGCGTATATATTTTGTGCTTAGGGAAATAAAGTTCATTTTACAGTCAGCACTTGTCTCCATGTTCCTTTGTCTGCTTTTGCGTTGTATGCAACATCAAGGAATATCAACTAGCTCGATCCCACGCCTTGACGTAGGCATTTGTCAGTTCTCCCTAAAACTGCATATGTGACACGCTGGTCATTGTGTTATGAACAACGAAAAAGTTCTACTACCCACGACATACAGCTAAGAGTAACGTGCACACAAAGAGTGCCCTCTGGCAGTCTTTTTAACAGGTGCCTGAAGCAGTTTTCTTTTTTTCAATTATTTAAGCGCTTAGTCTACCAAATCATCGACACCATAATTGAAAGGACCCCGAAACAGTTTTTACAATTTTGTACAAACGCATTGAGCCAGTAGAGAAAGCCCCTAAGATCACCAGCAAACCAATTTAAGCGCTCTGCGTAAAGCGAGTAATTTATTATAAGGCTTTAAATCTGCAACGGATTGCAGTAGCTCAACCAAAACAGCCACCCCTTTCCATAATGTATTATATGGGTGAGCAATGTCACGCAAGGCAATTGAGCCGATTGGCTCTCCAATCCATGTCAAGAACAATTTTTCCATCTTGTTAAGAAATGTTGTTCATAACATTTGAAACACTTTATAATTCTTTTGTTAAAAAACAACAGAACAAGAATACACAATCATAATTAGACTTTTGCTGGACAGTGAACATCTGCCCGTGGTACGGACATGCTCCATGCCGACGTGAGATGTGTAACCAGTGTGTATCTCGAGGTTGTTGTTTTTTTTCGGACACCGTGCATTGCCCTTACTGCATTGTTGGCTGCAAATCCAGGAATTGGTGACATGTAAAGCTGCGCCATAATGTGTATGTGCAAGGCTACTGGCGAGCGGAGTCGCTTTAGCTCATCGATACATTGAGCGTCAGAGCTCAAACGTGTGCTAGAGGGAAGTACAGCTCAACTCATCAAGCGCATTGCCATCACTAGAAACAGCTGCGTGCATGATGAGTTGAGGAAAAGCAGTGCTAAGAAGGAGGGTAACATCCAACTGCCCGCAGCTGCCTTGAGACAAGGTCCATCGCTTAATTTATGGTGCAAATGATTTGGTAATGCTGTAGCCTAAGCACTATTACAGTTTAAAAAAAACGTTTCAGAGACCTTTAAAGCAATGTCCCTTTTATCAAGGGAGCTACGGGGCGATTAAAAGTTGCTCTCCTCCCTAGCAGTGCTTTCTCTTCTCAACTTCTTTGCTGAGAGGTATGTTTCACTGGAAATCAGTGGTCAGGGCTAAGCTCCACCTCTCACAAACATTTGCTGACGCATAGAAAACCATGGAGGCCATGTTTAGTGTTTGTCTGGTTGAGGTCTGCACCACCAAGTACCACAAAAAACACAGGTGCTCTAGGCTCCTCATGTTTTCAGTAACCTGATATATACGCAAACAGTAAGAAGCTTAACAAACTAAAATGCTGTAAATACGGGAATCGTGGTGGTAATCTTGCACATGTTACAGCTGCAAACTTAAAGATCCTGGCATTAATTGGATAGTGAGAGCCTGATGCTGACTGAACCAATGTACAGCGGCCGCTACGCTCACCATTTGATATGCCACTAATCTCAATATTTACAGCTACACACAGTAAAGGTGATGGTGCTCCAAGAACTGTTATGTACACTACTCATGGATTGAAATGCCATAATTTAGGGTTAAGCCATGTACATACCTTCATTTCTTTATCTTCTGTTCGTGTCATATCAGCACAATTTCAACATGAATGCCTACATCAGATCCAACATTACCTTTAGCGACCAGATTTGTAGCAACATGACGTTGTTTAGCAAGATGATTTGTAGCATTTTAATCCATGGGCACTGTAGATTTCAGTGCGCATTAAAGAACCCCATGTTGTCAAAATTCTCAGAAGTCCCTCATTACAGCATGCCTCCTGATCATATTGTGGTTTTGGCACCGAAAAACACAATTATTTCAGATGCATGGCAGGACGTGTGCATTCTGGACTAGAGCAGAATGCACTGCAGCGAAATCAGCTGCGGCCGCGACTCGCCATCTCCATTGCAGCGGTAGGCCGTTAACGGTGGTTTCTTGGCCTGCGCTCGCTACAACTTGCACCGTCACGCGCGTCAACTGGCTGACACGAGCCAAGAAACCACCACCCACTTATCAGCCTACTGCTGCAACGAAGCCGGCGAGTCCCGGCCGCAGCTGATTTCGTTCGCTCAAACCACAGCTGAGGGCAGCATTTTCGCTGCGCGTGAATGCACTAGTCACGTGGTTCTTTTTGTATTTCGCGGGCTTTCTTTGCAGCTTGGAAAAAATGGTATACGTGAGACTTTCTTTATCTCAAATAATGCAATGGGGGTTTCTGAAGGCACTCTCGAACTTTGCAAGCCGCATTTCTTGCCTAAAGTCAATATTTAGCAATTTAGTTAGATAATCCTAATTAACAAATTAGTTAATTACAAGACAAAAAATGTCTGTAGTGCACAAGCTGGATGTCAGCAATTTGCAACTGATTTCACTCGCCTGCCTCCAATATTGTATTTTTTAACCCTTGGCTAAAGATAGCTGGGACACCCGGTATATATATATATATAGTCCTGCAAAACATGTGTCCTTTTTCTAAAAGTCTTTAGTTATGCCAGTGTTGAATGCTAGAGTGACAGCTGCTTTCTCACTACACTGCAGCAAAATCATTGTAGTCTAGTGCTCATCCTGTTTGCATAGCACTTTTTAATAATGTTTTACAGTGTCAATAACCGAAATATTTCATACATTTATGAAGTATTGTGGAGCCTATTTCGGGGGTCCTCACCAGTACATTAATTACCCCTAACAATTGCACTTGGCAAAATTTTTAGCACTGTTATTTAACTTCCATCATACTCCATCACCATGCAGGTGAACACTTGTCCAGTGTGTCGGCATGAGCTACCCACGGACGACCCCAACTATGAGGAACTGAAGGCCCAGAAGGCAAGACATCTTCATTGCATTTTTTAAAGAACTAAAAGCAAAAATATTTGACGTAAGGATGTACAAGGGTTTAGTAGTAATTGCTTTCCAGAGTGCATAGAAGCTTCATAAATAATATGAAACATTTGCACTCTGGAAACACAAATGATGGCGTGTACCAGAGACCCAAGCTGCTCGTTTCAGTCTTGCACACATATTGTGGCTATAAACTGCAGTGTCACTGTTCAGTATCTATGCATGGAAGCATTAGAATTGAGGAGCTAGACCTAAACTCCCCCACCCCAACTAAACTACTTCCTATGCCTAGGTACCTGTGCTCAAATTCAAGCCCGTCATACCTCCGTCCTTAGCCCATGCTTTCCAGTAATGATGCATGCCGTTACTTTTCAGAAGGCTCCTTACCCCTATAGCAATACTGATATGCTGTCAAATGCTACACTAAATGCGCTTCGCTATACACGTGTAATAAATTTAGTTTACAACTCCTTACTAGTTACTGTGTGGCTGTCTCATATTTTTGGCACCTTTACTTACACCGACAAAGAAAGCAAAAATCTCCCCCCTTCAAATCTTCTTTGGACAGCAGCCATCTCTAGACGCGCACGCATTCAGCTAAATTCACTCCACAACAATGTCCATAGCTGTGTCGCCAGGCAAGCAAGGAAGTCTTTGCAAGAAGGAACTTGCAATAGGTCATATCAATAAATTGTGGTATTTAAAAGCAGGCTTCCTGTTGCATACTTATACTGGTGTAACCAGTACTTTCACACGGGATGTTTTGAATGCAGCAGCAGTTACGAGGCTACAAGACGCCTACTTTGTCAGCAACATGCTCATACCAGGTGCTGAGGTTTCCATTGTTAGTACTTCTCTTCCATTATTTACTGGGGTGCCCCGTGTTTTAATGAGGAGCAATTACTCAACTTCCTGGTATAGTATAGTCCAGGAGAAGCACTCTGAAGTGACTACTTTAGCAAGACTCTCTCAGCAGCAAGCATGCAACTTACATAGTTCAACAACATAACTGGCACCGTGTAAAGAGAGCTTTCCAGCAATACCAGAAACACCACCATAGGCATATTAGTTGGGTAGTTTCTTTCAATGTGAGCTAGATCCAGGAACCAAATTCATTATGTGATGTGCACAGCAACGAGATGTAGCCAGCACAGTCAAAGCGAAATGAGCCAGTTTACTAACAATATGCGCCATTAAAAACAATGCATTTCAAATAAAAAAAAAGAAAGGCCAAGTATACAACCAGTTCTAATGATCCAGTGAGATCTCAAGTTTGTAAACAAGTCGTACCGTGGTCAGGTTAACCACCGCAAGAACATACATTTCCAGTTGGACTACTTTTGCGTGGGTGCAATGGAGGAACACAGTTAAGAAAAGAACGAAATGACTGATCTCATCCAAGGAAACCATAAACTAAGCAATGCAGTGAACGAGTTACAAATGGATCATGGCGCTGACTAGGCACAGTAAGTACACTCAATAAAACATTCTAAGGGCAGTTGCATCATGACTAAGTCTATGAAAACTTCCATTATATGCAAGATCTGCCTTGTCTCAGACGCCTCTTGGGCCCTTTGTTCGACCTGAACTGCGACCAATGTGACCTAAATAGTGAATCTTGAAAATGGGAGTAGTGCTTCTTGTAACATGTAGAAATTTATATGCATCCTAAAACCACCATACATGCTGTGAAGATGCGAAGCTTGCAGTGCACACCTAGCCAACCATGCTATTTTACTGCAACACTTTCTCAATAACAAAATGCTGCTGATCAGCAGACAAGGCTCCTGTGAACAAGCACACCAATTATTACTGCATTACACTAAGCTGGGAATTTAGGATTTCCTGTCAAACACAGCCAAAAATCACTCACCCTCCCCTCACCAAGCTACACAGCACTCTGGAGAAGGCGGGCACGACAGGTATAGGGCGCTCACTTTGCACAGGGACTTGAACCAATGGCAGGTTAGCATTAATCTGATTTGCAGAAGAGTTCAGCAATGATTACAGGTATCTTTTCCTTCACTGCTGCAACCATAAGTATGTCAAGGCTTCTTGTAGCTTTTGATTGAAGCTATATATTACTTATCTTTCATGACACTATTTCACACATAATCTAAGCTTTGGATGTTCATACGATAATGCACATGTTGGCTGCACTTGCAAAACCACCCACGAACAGACTCCTTGGCTTAGTATTAGTAACACATGTGCAGAAGCTCTGCCCATGTAGCTTTGGCTGTGCTGCCACAGAAAGTTGTCGCCAGGTGCATCTCGCTGGCACCATTTCCACATCTAGAGCAGGAGATTCAAAGGCAAGATAAATCTTAAGGTGCAACTGTGATGTCAAGGGCACCTGACATCCCTAACAAACGAGTTGATGTGGTTTTCCAATTAAAAACACAGTGTGTGTAGTAAGCAGTGTCTGCAAGTATGCAGTCTTGCACATGGAGGTAGGCTCACAAGTTGTGCAATGCTTTAAGCACTGCTAGCCTCTGCTTAAATTTTTGCCAGCACCTTTCAATAATTTAATTTTAATAATTTGTTGTAAAATACTCTATAGTCTGATACAACTTTAGAAGTCCGCAGCATTTTCTCCTGAAAGGCGGATACGCACAAGCCTGCACGAATGGGCGCACACACCAGAGCGACGTCATGAGCCAGACAGCCGGAGACTCCACCTCCAGAGAACATTGCCTAGTGCATGAGCGGGACTATTTCTTTAGTCGCGGAAGCAATCAGCTGCCGCGCTTTGGTCATCTGGGAGGGGCCTCACCGGACTTTTTAAAGGGGTACTGACACAAAATTTCACGGCCAAGATAGCCTGCGGGATCGATTCCCGTGAACATGCATATATCATCTGCAAAATATCAATAGCGAACATAGCTTGGAAGGTATTTTAAATTAATTTTGAAGTTAGCAAGGGTGGATCTTTGGCCTTGTTGGTGCGACATATGCATAACGTTAAGCGCAATACTGAATCGACGAGGACGGGACAGGGAGTGACACACACACAAGCGCGTGACACACACGTTTAGCGCTTATGTGTGTGTCACTCCCTGTCCCGTCCTCGTCGATTCAGTATTGCGCTTAACGTTATGCATAATTTTGAAGTTTGCGTGAGGGATCGACACCCGCAAAGGTGACCCTCGGTGACCCCCCATACTTCCCTCACGTGTCCACGCTGCAACAAGTTATGATGACTTCATAGCCGCCATGTTTTTTTGCCCGCATTCGCTCCAGCAACCTACTTCTCGGCGGCTGCTCGCGAACCGCGTGGAAATGCGTCACAGTTCTGTGTGCAGACATGATCGAGCGCTGCACCCGATAGTTGGTGATAGTTGCACCCAGGGGCTTGTCGTTTTTGAAACCAAAACTGACATTAGTCAGAAATGAGGAGCCCATCATTAATTACCTGTAGTGCGCTGCAGCAAACGATGTGCCGTGTTACGACTAACAGGCCTCCAGCAACATATTGCCGCAAAATTTTTGTGTCAGTACCCCTTTAATGTTGCTTGCATATCTCTGCATGCTTCTATTGCAATGTTAAACATTGCTGGCTCCCAACATATCTGCACAATGGGCCCACCATGACATTTTAAGACTATTAGGAAGCTCGTCATATGCTCTCACATTTACCAAATACGTTTTAGCAGGGAAACTCACTACAGCCTAGCTGGGAAATATCGCATCCATCTGTTTTGCCTTGCTCACCAACTCTGGTGCAAAGACTTGGTGCCAGGGTGCTGGAAGTAGACTTCGCAACAATGTCACTGAAGACAATGTAGAAGTGGCATTCTGCTATGAATAGGAGTGTAAGCTAGAGCACTGTACGGGCTCGGAGCTACCCGAAAACCTGTTCTGCGTAAAGTAGTTTTCACGGCAAGCTTGGGCCGGGCTGGGGTCTGAAGCTCCAGGCTTAGGGTCGGGCCCAGATTTGAGATGATGGGCTCGGACTGGGCCCGACTCAGTTCTCGAAATTGTTACATGTATGCTTTGTGCATACACATGTTCCACATATTTTATCTCGAAAAAACGCTGTGTTTACGTGGGGCAAACTATTTGGAGAAGTTTCACGAGGGACAAGTACTGAACTTCTTTTGCTTCTTACATGGAGCTACCAGACATATGTGAAATGGGCGAGCTAAAAGTAAATGCACCAGACACTTTAGTCAACACTTCACTATTCCGTGCCTTATTTGCACTAATTATTATTTTGTACCTTATTTTGCATTATTTTGTAATCACAATAAATGTAATAAATTTATACCTATAACTTATAGCAACAACAGTCACAGAGCTCCAGAGCAGGGAAGCGTTCTTGGAACTTCCAGCCGCCCATAAAACAAAAGGTCTGCACAGAGCCTCGTTACAGAGAACCACTATTCGCCGCGAGATCGGGCGACAGGTGCAGGGATGCAACAGCCAAAATAGGATTTGGAGCAATTTTTGGAGCAGGAAAATCTCTCTTTTGGAGCAGGAAAATCCAAATTTGGAGCAAGTTACGGGGAAAAAAAACTCCGTTTTGGAGCACAAAATTCCAAATTTGGAGCAGCTTCACAAACAAAGCTTGCTTTTGGAACCGTGACAAAAAAATATATGCGAACATTTTGATGTCACCACAATCATGTTTTCGGTGCATAACATGCTGAATAATGCCAGTGAATTCTCCGGAAACCAGTAAGGCCTTGTGCATTGGTGAATTTGCACCAAGGTCCTTTACACCTGGCCTGCACCAGCGGTTGATCACGTCATTGTTGCAATCCACTTCGTTCAGCACCGATGCGCTGAATTTTGTATTCCGCCCTGCTAAGATCTTGAGGAGAAAGTCCATTTTAAAGAGGGACACCATATTTATATGTCATGCAACGTCTAAGACAAACCAGCCAATAAATACAATCTTCATAAGTGCGTCCTCCCCCTTATCTTTAATTATATATATATATATATATATATATATATATATATATATATATATATAGAGAGAGAGAGAGAGAGAGAGAGAGAGAGAGAGAGAGAGAGCTATGCACAGCGAAAGTCGGCATCGTTTCATTGAACGCAGTGCCTGTCGCCGCGTAGAGTCGAACCCTTGCTAGTTTCGTGCAGCGCGTCTCCAACAAAGCGGACGCCTTCACTCCCGGGTCGGTCGCGTGCTCTACCGTACGACAGCTTTTCCCGAGGAGTATTCCTACCCGCTCCGCTCATGACCGCATGTAGGGATACGGCAAAGATTTCGTTGGGTTAACGCAGCAATGGTGAGCTGCTTTCGTTTCTGCAAGCGACACGCAATCTGCGTTTCCGCTCAGGTGACGGCAGCCAACGGCAGGGGCGTAGCCAAGGGGGGGGTTGGGGGGGTTCAAACCCCCCCCGAAATTTTTCAGTTTTGCTTGCGTATATAGGCACGCACACATACAAACGCACGCACGAACATACATAAAGTATGGTTGAACCCCCCCCGAAAAAAATTTCTGGCTACGCCCCTGGCCAACGGCATGTTTGGGTTCGTCGCCTATAAAATGCGTGCAATATATTAACAGCATAGTACCAATAGCGCTATGCCGCACGCGCTAAAGATCCTGATCACGAAAAGGTTGCTGGCGATAACTTGTACTGACGTGCTGGTTGGTATCTGCCATTAAACATTCGCGCCAGGAAAGCGGTGACCGCACTCGCGTCGATGTCAAGATGATTAGTCGACCAATGATTTGTCAGTTAACTTTCTTTATGCGGTGCTTCCACATTAAATGGGCGCTCACCTCTGCTCATGCTGAATTACCCTGTAAAGCAGCGTTTAAACCCGCAGTAAAAACTTCATTTAAGCCCATCGGCCCACCAGCAAACACACCAGAACAGATTAACGTCTTGTTTGAGTCAAGCGCCACTGGATCGAATCGAATTGGATGAAGGTGCCTCTCCCAACATTAGGTCGTCAATACGGGCTTCGTTCTGCGTTAAAACGAGGCTAAAACTAGCACAACCGAAAATCTGTGCGGTTACCGGGGGCATTTTGGCGCAGCGTGGCGCAATTTCGAGAAATATCGCAGTTTTGGCGCAGCTCGGCGCAGAAAAACGAAATTGTATCAAAATGGCACAATTGGCGCAGCTGTTGCATCCCTGCAGGTGGCAGCACCGTCGCCGCGCTAGTGTGGATAGGCGGTTGTCGGCGCGTATACAAACATGCACAACAGCGCTTCATTGCGAGCGATGTGACCCGATTTGCGGCAAACAATATGCGTTGACTGCAGCTTTGTGGTAATATGTGCGCTCTTCATTCCCGAATTAATGCACGAAGCGCGCCGAACGTTACAATAGGTGGATAGCAATACGGCACGTCGTCTGCTACAGCACTTCCGGTTCTAGGAACCGTCAAGGCACAGCTCGTTGCTGCTTCAAGTTGTGTGCGGTTCAGTGTAATCGGGGAGGAGGCAAGATAACTGGTAACAACCGCGTCGCAGAAAGTACGCGTTTTCTCCCCGATTACACTGAACGGCACACACCTTGAAACAGTAAAGAGCTAGGCATCGAACCGGAAGACGTCATTTTGCTATCCACCTATTACTTGTGAGAGAAGCGCATTCTGCCAACGAACGGGTTGCTCGCCTTCGGCGACAGTCGGCGTTTCCGCAATGGGCGACATTTTCTTCTTGTTTTATTTGTATATGTTTAGCTTGTGTTCCACCTACTATGCACTGCTGTATAATAGCGCGACTGAATTAACTATTTACATCTTGTTCATTTGGATGCCCCACAACAAAAAGAAGCCCGTATTTCTGCACAATGAGTTGAAATAGCACTATGTGCACTGCGTGCTCAAATATTCATTCGCATTTCTCATTCAGTTCTCCATGAAATGGAGGACAGTTGACGAGTTTACCGAGGAAAGCTACGTGGCTGACAGCGCTTTAGCGCTACGGAGACGTTTAACACGCACACACTTGTTTTTATTCCAGTAACAGTACACAAAGGTAAACTGGACAGCACGGAAATTTCGATTGATTGCTTGCACGACAGTAATGGAACAAAGGTCCGGTTATTTCAGGGGACCAAGTACGGTTTTTTTATACGAATAATGTCCGCTGCCTTCAGTCAATCTAAACAATGCAACACAAACGCTCAAGATAATGTAAAGAAAAAAAGATGTGGCTTCGCGTGAAATTACTACGACATAAAATGTAAACTACGCCGTTTGGATTAATTTTGACCATCAGCGCTCTTTAATGCGCACCTTAACCTAAGTACATGGGTAATCTTGTATAAATTTCGCCACAAGTTAAATTGCGCAAGGGAACTCAGTTTTGCGATTTCCGTGTCATTTTATTTTTTGTTCTTTTTAGGGGACAATTTAAGTACCGCAGTGTCAGACGTGACTTAACAGAAATATTTCTCTCTAGTGAGACCAGGACCGTTCACTTAAGCTCATCGCGTAACGTATAAACAACACCTAACCACAACGTTCTAGTACATGCGAGCCTTCTTTTTTACCACCGCACCGCTAAAAGGCTATATTCACATGGGATTTAATACTTATCTTTAGGGCAACACCAAGTGCACTTTGCAATGCGCTTGAACCACAGAGCGGCACCTACACTGATATGACTCTCGTGAACGAAGGGTACGACGACCACACACAGCACTCTCAACAAGTGCACTCTCTGATCTTATTACAGTACATATACAGCCGATCAAGGCCAAGTGCTTCTTTACATCGTGTTAGGCATACGTATGAGAGCGGTTAAAGTTGCACTAACGCAACGGAACAAACCGCATACCTGCCAAGTCTCCCGGATTTTGAACGTTTGCCCCGCGCGTCCAGTGCATTGCGCGCCCCGTGCGTCACGGTGACGCGAGGTGGGACATTTCGCGTAGAGATGCGCTACACGCAATTTAAAAATTGATCCTAAATGTGTTATAGGTTATATCAGCCGTTAATATTTCGTATATGATGCGTTTGTGTACACACAAATCTATCCCACAAGTTATCTCGCCTTCAAAATTTTGTGTCGATTATTACCGCTTTAGGTGGAGAGCCCAGCACTTTTAAGTGCTGGGCTCTCCACTTAAAGTAGCCGCTACCGATGTCTGTCGAGATAGCGTGTTCGCCAGTGCTTGCGACCGTCCCCGTCTCAACGGCGCCCCTTATGGTCCCTTGCCCGACGAAATAACTGGTAAGCAAGCGACGACAGGCCTCGCACGCGGAGCGATGTTATCGCATGTGCCCTTCGCGTGACGGTGACGGCCGGGTCGTTTCCATCTCTGCTTCAACCACGTTCGCCCCTAGCGCTAGCGCGCACTTACTCGCACGTGGAACAGACAATGCGTAAGCGATGTTATTGGTTTGGACTCTGTACAGATCAACGGCGACCGCAAAATCCCGCTGACAGTGTCCATATAATTGCTATCACAGTACCGCCCCCCCCCCCCCCCGCCCGCGGGCGGCATACTTTTTACACCCCTCCCCCCCGTTGAGTAGATCTCCCGGATTCCGTTTCTCCAAACTTGGCAGGTATGAAACCGCCTTTTGAGGATCTGCATGACGTACGCGCACATGCAAACATAATGGGGCTAGCAGACGACGCATGGAGCAATCCACACTAGGCACGGTTCAGCCAGAAGCCGCTAGGCGGCGACTTAGCTCGATCTCGCGGCCAATAGAAAAACATTCCTTTTTCGTGGCTCCCAGTGGTCGTGCGACGCGATATGGACATGCACAGCCCGCTTGATGTGTTCACAACGTATGAGCTTTCGTCTTATCTGCTGCATGGTGCGAGCTACAGGATACGGCCGCAACAGCGTTGCAATGTGCACTAAGGTCCATTGAACAAGGCGTGGGGCAAAGTAGTATTTTCGCTTGATGAAATATCTGGCCCGACAAGACAGCTACGAATTCCATGTCCCCTTACCAATGAGCAAGCATTAAAAAGCTTAATCGCACATTTATCGCCAAACTGGAACGAATGAAAACAGACTGAAATCTATTCGTTCACCTCCCGTCTGTCCTACCCGCATAGTCCAATGGTCATTGTCTACCCATACATCGTTAGGAAGGTATACACAATTATAATAAGGGACGAAGAGAGCAGGCGTAACATACGCTGCTCAAAACCTGCATCGAGAGGCCCACAAAGGAGTTTTATGGATATTAAAGAGTGGCACGTTTGGGAACGACAGAAACGAAGAGATGAGCTGTATTCATTCTGCAGAGGTCTGCGAAGTCATATGAAATTTTCTGCAGTGTGCATGCCAGGCCTGCATGGAACACGCAGCAGTCTCAGTGAAACAGTGGCCTTTCTAGCCTGCTGTAAACTGTTGGAACAACCAACATATATGCAAGGTATCCGCTACACCATAAATTATATTTTACAAGTAGGGAAGCACCCACTAGGCCATTATTAAATCATTCTGCAGAGAAGCACAGTACCAAATACACATCTGTAAGGAATCGCTTGTGCTTTGTTGATGCTGTGGTTGATTAAGAAGTACCAAATACACATCTGTAAGGAATCGCTTGTGCTTTGTTGATGCTGTGGTTAAGAATTACGGTCGAGCCCTTTTGTAATGGGCTGGAAGCATTAAACGACCTACCCATTACAAAATTTGCATTGTACTATGCCTTATTATATTACTCTTCTACCGTGCTATATTACACGCGTTAACGCGATTCCTTGCCAGACGTGATATCTGCATAAGGTCTTTTCTGCGAAGTAGCTTTTTTCGTTGACTATCTTTGTATTTACAGAAATCATTTCCCTTGCTGTGGCAAGGTGCTACATATCCAGGGTTAGGATTGGGGTTTGTAGAGCATGCTTAATATTCCAAGAGAGCGCAATAAAAACAAAGTGAACAAAGCGGTCTGTTCTTTGTCCCTGGCATTTTTATAGCGCTCAATATTGAAACTGAAGTCATGCTAGAAACCACATTCCTAGCTACAATGTTCATTACAAAATGCTCTACTGTTGCAATTAGTAGGTACAGTATGCCACTGCCAAACGTTCATACCCAGTATGTCTGCTGTCGGGCCAGTTTGTACAAGGAATTTCTTTGTTATGTACACACTAGTTGGCAAAGCATGCGCCAATAAAAGCATTTGCTACTTTAAATGCCGTTCAGTCGATTCCATATTCCAGCAGTAGGTAGATTGCTGGCTCCGGCCCAATATGCAATCTGGCTCTGCCAGGTAGGCAAAATTCATCGGGCTCAAGCTGGGCCCAGCTTTGATGCACCGGGCCAGGTGCGTAAAGAATCTCTGCTCGTGCACCGCTCCAAGTGCAAGCACACCCTTATCACTTGGCAAAAACTGCTGATGTATGCAGTCCCAGTTTCACGAGTTGGCCACTTAAAAGCATATTTGGCAGTTTTTCCATTCCAGGGCAAACCCTAATTCAGTGTAAAATCCACAAGAGCATCCGCAGTTGCAGCGATGCATTGCTGCAGGATTAATGCATGCAATATCCGACGTGCCTTGAAGCAACAGGGCCCACACACAATGGAAAAGTGCGACCAGTGAAACGCGGCATGGCAGTAGAACACAAAACAATTGTGGTCTAGTCAGCTAAGTGGGGACGGCAATAATATGCCAAGTGTGGGAGCTCGTATCAAGGCACATCGAACAGAGGCACTGAACCAGCAGCCCTGCATTACTCTCCACTAATGTACTGCTTCTTTCCTTTACAGGAACGAATGAAGCAGCGCCAACAGGCCATTGAAGAACTCCACAACTCCATGTTTGGATGACTAAATCAGCTTTTACTGGAACAGTGAAAAGAAATGTCCTATGTACAGATCAGTGGTTTGTTGTTTTCCTTGATGAAGGGGGAGGCAGACACTGAACATGACAGGAGGGAAATGATGCTAGCAGTACCGCTCTTAAAAACAAAATCTGTCCATGTTTGCTTCTTGCATGGAGATGTGAGGGGGGGTATATGAGGAGGCAGCACAATGGGAAGTCCAGTCATCACGTTTTACACGTTCCCCATTAACGACTGTAGGGGTGGTAGCCTCCACCACCGGCACCACCTCCCCCACCGCGGCGCGTCTTGTTGTAGTTACTCTGTTGTTGGCCTGCAAACAACAGAAAGTAAGATTAAGGAGAACGCAGGGCCACCACGCCTATAGCAAAGTGCCTAGCAATAACCCCGTCCCTCTGCCGATGCGTGTTGGCCCCAACAGCGTTAAGGTAGCGAGCGTTAGAACACTGACTATACTACTAGCAGGCTAAGAAAATAACCCCGCCGTCAACTGCCGATGCGCATTAACACTGGCCCCAACAGCGTTAAGGTAGCGTTAGGGAGCAACACTGACTACACCACAAGTTGCTTGTGCACTGCTACCACCACCACCACCACCACAAAGAGCACAAGCACCAGCTCTGGGTCAAGAACAGGGGTGGCTACATTTATTCAACTACACAGCGATAAAGAAACAAGCAACTTGGCGGCAACAATAGCAAATATACAGTCTCATCCGGCAAACCCCCAGCTACCTACCGTATCCGCTTCCGTAACCCCCCTGGCCGCCGCCATAGTTCCACCCGGAGTAGTCGTAGCCTCCGCCATAGCCACTGCCATAGTCGTAGTTACCATAGCCACCACCGTATCCTTGGCCATAGCCGCCACCATAACCCTGGCCATAGCCGCCGCCGCCATAGCCGCCACCTCCATAGCCTCCCTGGTTGCCCCAGCCCTGGTTCTGGTAGCCTGCAAACAATTACGGAGTCAATTGGTGTGGTCGCTTGAAAGCATCAGAAACAATGGCATTAGAATAGAAGTAGGGTAGCTTACCTCCACCCCGTCCACGGCCGCCTCTGCCTCCGCGTCCACCACGTCCACCAGCGCCGGCACCGAAGCCGCCGCCACCACCCCATCCACCACGCATGCCTCTGGCATCAGGCTTGGGTGTCGCTTTCTTGATGTCGCACTCTTTGTTGCCAATCTTCTGCTTTGGCTCCCGGCAGACCAGCTCCACGGAGTCTTCTCGCTCAAAGGTCACAAAAGCAAACTGGCGCCTCTGGTTCTTTGCCTTGTCAAACGGAAGCTCCACATTTTCCACCTGCAAAAAATAATCATTTTTAAGTAAAAAGAAAAACTGGGCACAGCACTCGCAACATGAAGCGTCATTCAAACTTGAGGTCTAATTTGAATCGACGCTGTCATATCGGCGGCAACCACGCGGTTCTGAGACTCGTTTCATGGCACGACACTTGAGACTGAAACTGCAGACCACGTGGTTGATGCCGACTGCGTGAAACCTGCGCGCTTTTTACCGCGAATCGAATGCGGCGACCACAGATTTGAGTGAAGTTGGCAGTGGAGCTCTCGGGACTCCCAGCAAGAGGCTCAACTGACAACTACAAACAAAGATAGGCCTATATCTTAACAGGGCAACACTTCTGTAATACTCACGGGTCCGAACTTCTCGAAGTAGGCCTTGATGTCAGCCTCTGGCATGTCGGACTCCAATCCGCCAACAAAAATCTTTTTGATCCCGGGGCGCGCCTTCGCAGGCTTAGGGTCAATTTGTTTGCCCTTGACAGTGTGTGGGGTCGCCTTGAGCACCTGCATATCACAAACTATTAACATCCACCCGCGCAGAAACTTGGCAACAAAGAAAAGTCGAAAACTCACAGCCTCGATCGCGTCTTTTGCATTGAATGTGACAAAACCGAAGCCTCTGGATTTTCCTGTCGTGGGATCTGTCTTGATGTTGACATCAACGACAACGCCGAACTTCGAGAAGTATTCCCGAAGGTCCTCTGCAAGAAAAAACAAATATCAATGAAGTAACAGGCGAAACGAGGACGGCACTGAACGCCGCTAGCCAATAGCTTACTGTTATCGGTGTCCCAGCTTATGCCACCAACAAAGAGTTTTCTGGAAGAGAGGATCGAGATTGACACTTTAGCAAGATAGCCGGCTCACAGGGGCTACATTAGTGATCACTGACGAAAAGGCGTCTACTTACGTTACCTTTACTATTACACTTTCCAGACCACACAAAAGCCATACATAACACTTGTTTTTACGGAGTGCAGACTTTTACAGCAACAAGTGAAGCTTACAAAATGGCAGCAACTGCAAATTGAGACACTTTGAGAGAATGGCATTCCAGTTAGTATAGGGTCGCTGCAATTGAGGCTTTACTCTTCTTTATCTTGCTTAGAGGTAATGATGAACTACTTCGGCAAATCCTCCATGTGGGAGAGAAGGGGAGAGAGAAAAACATTGGGCGCACATCTAGAGGCGCTTGAAGTCATCGAAGTTGTAGCACAGATTACATTGCTTAGTTTGGAGAAACTCAGCAAATGTACCATTGTGCCAGCGCTGCGCATCATGTTCCTGGTGTGATGAGCTGGGCACACCTGTCGGAAATGAAAGCAGCGTTAACATCCATCGACATGGGCGACACAGCGCGAGCCCTACACCGTAGACACGGGCCCCCGCGCTCCGGCCGATTTAGGAGCGTTACGTTAACACTACTCGGGGACACCTCCAGATAGCAGCACCATTATCTGTAAAGAATCCATTAAATTTAACACTATGTGTTAATTCATTGCATACAGAGAACAGTAGCAAGGCTCCAGAAAACGCGCATGCATCAAAGCGTCACAGTACACTTAATGCAATGGGCGGGAATGCCGATCGATACCGGCGTCATTAGCGAAAGAAATATACTGGACACACAGTACTCATAAAATACTTTGCAAACCATGATCGTAGAACCAAGAACCGTCGACAGGGCAGGCATTGGGGCACCGATGACAATGAGGGCTGAAGGATTACCGAGGATTGAGACAAAATGGCGCTAACGCTCAAGAGGGAACAAAGGGGGCGACCGACGCCATGTATGACAAGCGCAAATAACACACGAGAACTACAGCGCACTACAGCACACGAAAACTCTCAAAAACATCTTTAACGTCAAAGGTAACTCGGCAAACACTTAAAAAGCAAAAAAATTGACACTCGTTCGGCACAACGAGATATTTACCTCTCGTCCTCGTTAGTCTTCGCGTCGGAGCCATTTTGGGCGGCTTCGTTTGTCTGCGCATTCGCTTCGCCCTCTTGCTGGTACTGACCGTCTGTGAACTGGCCGTCATTATACTCGCCGTACTGTCCATCAGCCGAAAAATCTCCCTCACCGTAGTTTCCTTGCTGATCTCCGTCCGCCATTTTGAGCTATCTAGCTACACACACACGTACTGGACGACGACCGCACGGTAGAGAAGTCTTGCCCGGCTCAGTCTTCGCTTATATACCACGTGGTCACGTGACATAAGCGAGGCCGCTCATTGGTTGAGTTACTTGGCGTCCCGGTCTTTCTATTCATTTCTTTTTTCTGTGCGGCGTGAAAAGTCAGTTTGAAATTGGCTCATAAAATTTGGTTCGAATTATCAAAGTGTCTGAACGATGGAAATTCAACATTCAGGATTTAAGTGGCAGCAGTAAAAGTTTTCGAAATACCAAGTTTGTTAGTTGCCAGACCACAGTGAATCATGCTGTGATAAGCCGGACACTGACAGGGGCACGAAAAGTCGTATGAAGTTTGAAATTCTAGAAGTAATGCCGTGAAAACACTTGATGTGCAACACATCACTGTTTCTTTAGTTGGAAAATAGAATAAACGTACTGCTACGTTCACAGTGCACTTGAGAGGGCCGCGTTTAGGTGCCAACCCGTGCGCAGCAATTTTTTTTTTTTTTTTCTTTCAGGGCGTGGGGTGTGGGGACCTCTGCACCATTCGAGGCAGTTTTTTTCCGCCTTAAAATACATGTTCTTGCAGTGTTTGTACCAGTTTCATTATTACCTGGCAATTACTAACATTTGTTGAGGGTGCTTGTTCTTGATCAGCAGTACTAGGCACGAGTGGCCTAGTGTACTTTTTTTTTTTTTTTTTCCTCGCCGGCCGGCGCGTCGTGATACTCGTGCACAATAAAACAAACGCATGCAGTGCATTAACCAATCAACGAGTGAAATTATTTTGTTTTTGGGGTCCCGCGAGTCGCATTACCTGATGCTACGCAATATATGGGCAGCTCTTTCGAACTGCGTAATTTGGCAGCTTCCACGCCGCCATTTGAAATCGGGGGAAGGCACACTCATTGAATACTCAAGCTCGAGTCGTCTGAAGTTGACAGCAAGGTTGCGGTACAGCTTCCCGCCCAAGATTGAATCACCACGTGATAGATGATGCATTAAATAAACGGCTTTGTTAAGAGTTCATTGAACACAAAGTAAAACACTGTCCGCGTCCTCAGCAAAACGCCGGGCGTTTTTTCAAATGGACTCTCTGTCGACTAAAATAACCTGTAATGTGCTCTACCGGCACATTGCACATAAAAGTTTTACATTACTTGACCTCTCATCGCGTTTTGTCTCAGCCGAAAGCAGAGGCAAGTGTCTCATAACACCTGCGCCAGCAGATGTGCTACCGCCGGAACAAAGGCTACGCCTTAACGTGCGTTTCAATGAACAATTAAACGCTGATTGCGCTTACTTAAGCTCTATGTGCTTTGTCGCATCGCGCTGAGCTAATGATTGACTTCATTCTTACGACAAACGAAGCAACCTTGCTGAACCAGCCACAAGTACAACACGAGTGAGTGATACACCAAGCCGGCGTCACTACATCCAAAAGTGGCGCCGTTAAAACGCGTCTTCAACGAGGGGCAAATCGTGTTACAGGTCGCCAAGTTGCAATTTAACTGCTCTCGTTAAGCAGTGAAAGCTTTTCAGAACGACTCAATCGGGCCCAAGAAAGACTTCTGAATTACTAGGGGGTGATTTGCTCGGCGCTCAAGCACTCAGATACAGGGCGTAAAGAAAATCCCGAGCACAGATCTGACGGCTCTGAATGCGAGTTAAAGCTGCATTACTGCCGATCTGCTGTTTACACATCTCCCTTTAATCCTAAACAAGCGTTATCTGCTTTTTCGCACACCTGTGACAGGAGACGCAAATGCGACGATTGTAGTGCATATCGGCTACGAGTGTGGATGGGACAGTTCTGTCTCATTGAGCTCTGTTTCAACGCTAAAGTGTATTAATTTGACGAACGGCGTGCATTTTTTTTTTTTTAATGCCTGGTGAGCACAAGTGTCGCCAACAGCAGACAACCAGCATTGCGCATGGAAACTACTGCACATGCTGTTGACATAAATAGATGGTAAGGCAAGCAGTATTTTCAATTTACGAGTTACAATTCATTTACTAACACACCTATCAAGAGAAATTGCAATGCCTTTGCGTTATCTGTAAGTGATATGATTCAACTGTGTGTCTTCGGATGCCCAATGCGTTCAAGCCATACAGTTCATGTTCGCATTGATTCTGGTGCATGTGTATGTACATTATTCCCTACACGAGTGTGCAGAGACCGTGTGAATGGGCTAAATTAAAAAACAGAAATTATGTGAGTATTAAACATATATTAGCAACACCACACACTAACTTCAAATGCATTTATAGTACAACACACAAGCTGTGGTTCTACATAAATGCCCTCTAAAGCACCATCAACAAACAGCAGTTCAGCATTAGACCTCTGCAAAGCAGCTATAAACAAACATTAGTTGTATATTGGATGTTATGAGCTCAGAAATTAATAAAAATGCTGTGGTAGTCCAGTTATGTCACATACTATACTAAAGGCAATTTCAACTTCAGTTTCTCCAGAATGTTCTCCTGTTCACATCAGAGCATAAGTGAATATTCTGTATATCTAAATAGTTATCTTGCTTTTATACTTTTGCTATGATACCACTCAAAACCAAATGATTACTATAATGCATCACAATTTCTAATATTAATTGTTGTCCAGATCATGACCTATCGCACTTAGAAATGAAATTCATTCATTTTCCAAGGAGCTAGCTGGGGAAAATTGCTTTGCAAGAGCTTCAGTTTTTCACAACAATTAATTTTCTGCATTGAAGCGTTGAAGTCCACAGGAATGTGTGCAGGGTTGAAGCGATTAACAATGGGCAAACAAGGAAGGTCGCTGAAGCTCGTCAGCTGAATCCCTTGTTCAGCAAATGTTCATAATTGGATTACAGCATGTGCTACAACTTCTAATATATTGTTCAGGCAATTTGGACCAAGTGAGCAAACTGATTAATTGTTATGGATTGACTACTCTAGGTAGCAACACTTGGGACCAGCGGAAAACAAATGTTTAATTACTATGTAAAACCAGTCAATGCGAACAATATTTTGGCCTTACAGTGCTTTTGAAGGAAATTAAAGCATGGTGGCCCTTTGGTGGGGTCATTAGAATTTGATACATGTAAGGGCAGTGAAGTATATAGTGTCCTGGTGATCACCGCTGCACTGCTTAACCAGCATGTCTTGCAGTGCAGTCATTCCACTGACAGAGACCAAATTTGCCAGCACCATTAAATTTGCAGTTTCTCTAGTTACCACAACTTCAGCACAAGGGTTTTACACAGTCTTTGAGTTCTTATTTTTCTCTTAATTTTTTTCGCATGAAAATGTTTTAGCATAATTTTTATGCGTTGGCATTGAAGCTGAAGTTATTTGAGAAAGATGCAACTTTTTCAGTTGGATCTTCCTCTAATAGAAATTAGCATGAACAGTGAAAAAAGGTTATTCATGCCTGTAGAAAAAAAGGAAAATTTTCTATTGCATGCAGAGGTGGCTGAGCACAACTCAGCCAATCTGAAAATCAGATCTCACCCCTCGATTGTTTCAGGTGTTTGATAAGAGGTACAATAAAGTGTCAAGGGATTGGCTTCCCCCTTGAGAGACAGCCTCACATTGTAAGCTTTTTAATTCGTTCACTTTTTATTCTCGCAAGGCTAGTTTATCCCCAGAGAGAGAGTGAGAGCAAAATTTAATCAACACAAATCCATGTATGATCCACAGATGCTGAATGGTCCCAGTTGTTTCAAGTTATGTACATTTGTTCAGTAGACGTTAAAGCCTTTACTTTGTTTCATGTACATTGTTGCTCGTACCATTTGGAAGCTTTGTATACTGCATTAGTGCGGTATTTCCTGGACACTATTTCATGAGCAGCCATGTGGTCAAACCAAGCTGCTGTCTTTGTCACTGCTCTAGACAGAACTTCTTGAGAGGGTGATTGGTGGGAGGAGGAAACCACACAGAGATCACAAGGAAGTAGATGAGGTGGGGCAGGGTTGGAGATGTTTTGGCCGAGAGCTTCAGCAATGATTAGCTGACCACTTGTTAATCCCTGAGCCTTGTTCATGGGAAGAACTTCAACTATCAAGCATGTGCACCTGCAAAGTCAACATTATATGTGTTACGTTTTGGCTTGGAACATACAGCCCTCCTTTCTCCACTCACACACCCATGCACATCCCGATTTAAAACGTGCCCACCCAAATTCAGTTAGCCTATCTTACCATTCACACCAATGCAGTGCGTTTGCCTTTGATGTCCTCATTCTTCTCACTGCCACATCTGCCAAGACATTGTCAAAAAAACCAGGGCTCTGTGTCATATCAGCTCTGCAGCCTGGCAGTGCACATTCAAGCCTGTAGACAAAGCAGAACAGTGTAGGGATATCTTAACAGAGCCACAGCATACACCAAATCCATGTGGCACAGTGAAAGCAATGGGCACGCTCAGCAAACTGGATATCAAGATTGGCCATTGACAAAAGGAAAAATCACCAGTTGTGTGCCGCTCATCTACTGCGATCTCTCTCTTTCCAATATCCTGTGTAGCAAGATTAGCAGTGAACACTAGATAAGCACTGCTTCTCAAATGGCTTTTGCAAATTGTGCTTTTACTACTGTGCATGAAAGAGTATAAAACATTTGAAAATTTTGAATAATGACACTAACTACATTTCTAAATGTATTTTAAGCACAAAATAATAATTGAATAGCATTCCCAAGAATTGGCACCACCAAGCAAGTACTTTGACAAGCATTGATTGTCTTTTTTCCTTCACTCGTGTCCGCGTCTGCATACTTCACTTTTTTTTTTAACAAGAAAAACTAAAACAGCGAAGGTTTAATTCTTTTCATGTACGGGCTGTTTCACACTTAGGGGAAAACTCGGAGCACGTTGCGAAGCGCTCCGAGTTTTCCCCTAAGTGTGAAACAGCCTGTGCATCCTTGGACTACTCAAACCTAGCACACAGTTCAAGCTTTCATATCAGTTTCAACTGATGTCGCTTTAAATCTCGCACTACACTATTGTTCATGTGCCACCAGCCTGGTGTTGTTTGTATTTGTTTATTTAAAATGCACAGCGGTCAGAAGACCAAGCAGGAGGGTGTAACAAAAATAATTGACAAAATAAATTCAAAACATAAAAAAAGTGAAAACAATGAAAATGGTACAGCAGGAGCTCCACCCACACTCAGGGCCCGTCGAACGTCCCCATGGTTTCTTTTCATATTAATATGTAAATGCTTTCACTCACCCACAGACTACAATGTATAAATACAAATAAAAGCCAGTAACACGCATAACAAGCAATTTGTATGGAATATGACATGGAGAAGCATCATAGTTTACATCAGAGGCAAAAAGTTCTTTTTCGGGGGGGTTGGAGGGGGGAGGCATTCAACCACTACCAAGCCACCCACCTGGCTATGCCAGTGGTTTATATTGCATGGTCATGATCAGTAAGACACATAGTTATCAAAGTCAGAACTATCCTTTTCACAAAATGCTTCCAGTGGTTATGTGTTCCATTCATAGAAGGTCCGAGGGAAAAAAAAATACATGAAGAGTTCATGAAAAGTAAAGTTCAAGAGTGTATGCATGTGCGTGTGTTTGTCTAGACTCGTCGGTGCCTTAATAAGTTCCTGGACTAATATTAAATTTACTAGAAAAAAGCAAGGGGAGAAATTTCAGCCCAGCAATTGCTCTTTGGTATTGTGAAACAGGGATGCTATTAGTGGAGATGAGCATTCGTGGTGAGGAATTCCTTTTATAGCATTATATATAAGTTGGACTGTTTTTCATAGCACGGTCCCGGTGGTTTTGCAGCATCTTTCTTTAGATGTGGGTCCAAAGCGGCACGGGCATAATATAATTTTGTTCCCATAAAAGCATTATAGGTCAATAGTTTGATCTCTAATGGTGCAGCCTTTAGCTTGTGCCTCAAGAACCCAAGCTTTCTAGAAGCATGTGAGTGTTTTATTAGTATGACTTGACCATATTAGGCAGCTTGTAATTGCAACATTTCGATATGTATAGTCATCAACTTCAGTCCAAGGACAGTTAAGAGAATATGTATGATTAAAAGGGCATTTCTCATTTGTAATATGCATGGAGGTGGATTTATCACTGTTCAATTTTATAGACAAACCATCACACCACTTATAAACAGCAGACTGATTGGATTGCAGGCATTGCTGGTCATGCAGAGTAACAAAGATGGTTTTAAAAAGTATGCAGTCATCTGCAAAAAGTCTTATATTTATTTCTGATGTATATATCGAAGTAACGATGTCAGCAATGTATATTGATGAAAGGACAGGCTCCAGAACATAGTGCTGAGGGAATCCTGACGACACTATAACAGTATGCCACACAAGCAGTCATTTACATGAACATTCTGCTTTCAATTGGAAATGCAAGAATGAATCCAGCTGATCAGGTTAACAGGTAGGCCTATGCTATGTAATTTAGAAGAGAGTTTGCTGTGCTTATTAAGGCGACAGGCCTTACTAAAATCTAAGAAAATAGTATAAATTTAAATCCCCATATGAAGCAACAAAGCAAACTTGTGAATTTTTGCAACCAGTTGTGTTGTTGTTAATGTTTTTGCTAACACCATGTTGGAATGGCAAGCAACAGAAAGCAATTTCGTTCAAAAAGCAAGGTCATGTAATGTGTGACTATCTCCAATATAATTGTTGGGGTTTAACGTCCCAAAACCACGATTTGATTATGAGAGACGCTGTAGTGGAGGGCTCCAGAAATTTTCACCATCTGGTGTTCTTTAATGTGCACCTAAATCTAAGTACATGGGCCTCAAGCATTTTCGCCTCCATCGAAAATGCCGCCGCTGTGGCCGTGATTCGATCACGCGGCCTGCGGGTCAGCAGTCGAGCGCCATAACCACTAGACCACCGTGGCATGTTTATATGACTATCTCTTCTAATAGTTTACACGAAGTGCAATTTAAAGAAATAGGCCTTAGTGTATAATGTCTGGACGATTACCTCTTTTAAATACTTGGTGAAGGTAGAACTTGGTTTTAAGTACTGGCACTACACATTGTGTACACTGGTACTAAAAACTTATAGAGCAATCGAAAGAGAAGAAAAAGTTGCAATAAAATATGTGCAATGAGTTTGGCATACCGGCACAAAAATATTATCATATGGTTATAGGGGCTTTGTTTACACCCCATCATGTTCCATTGCATAGCTTTTGTGTAACCATACCCTGGGCAGTACTCTGGTACTCTTGCTTCATTTGTGAAGTTGCTGTTTTGCTGAACATTTCAAGTTCAACACACAACTTTTGTTTATGATATGGTAACAAAATTGCACCTTAAGTACTAAACAGTCCTTGCTACCTGTACAGGAACTCACTTCTGTGCACACTGACAAAATAACTTCTCAGGCATCACAGTCACTGATGTCAAGCTTATTTCAGCACGTAGTATTCCGATTTTATTTTGTTGCTGGTTGAAATTTAGTAATACTTCAAGGAAAGTTTTGTGAAACTCGACCACTGTAATAGAATAAGTTGTTATATTATTGAAAAGGTATTTGGTTTGTATTACGTTTCATGTAATCAGTGTTCAGTTCGGTTCTTAAAACCCATTTACACAGCCCGATATGTAAGTCAACACAGAAGAGCTTCTCTCAGATGTCTTCCAGTTGAACTCTCCCTAGATGATGAAGTGGGTGGAATTTACTTTAAGGGTGCGTCTGAAAGTGCTTTGAGTGCACATTCACCTCTTATACAGTAATAGGTGAAACACACTCTCTTATACACTCTCAGGTGACAGCTGCACACACACACTTGGAACCCATTTTTGTCGCATGAGCCCACTTTGTGTTTGGTTGCTTACACTCACGTGTAGTTTGTAAACATTCACACGAACAGCCTGTATACAACACAGCAGTTCATGCATATGCGCCCATAGCTTTTTGGATAGACCACAAGCTCACTTCACAGGAAGAGCAAGAGAATAATAATTTATTGACATGATGACTCCAGGCCTACGTGGGAGATGAATAAAATGAGAGGAATCAGGTAAGGCTCACTATGGAAGCTTCACATGCCAAGCTCCAAAGCAAGTTGGGCATCTCTAACACTTTTGTGCTGTAGCTGCATAGACATGACAATTTTACATAAGTAAGCACTGCTGATGAACTGTAAGAATTTATTTTTAAATTCTGTACCTCTGAAACGGCTGAATGTCAAGTACACGATGTTTGATGCAAGTTTTCTGACAGGCAACGGAAGTTTGCGGGAAATAAGTTGAACTGCTGAAGAACATGTTGAATGGCTGATGACAATGAAATTTTGAGCTAAAAGGCCTGTTTTCACCGAGCGCACATGTAAAGCAGTCTGGCCAAAAAATTTTACATTTGAAATATGAGTTAATGCATTACAAAAGGCATGCAAAAGCAGAAATTCTTGATACTGAAACAGGAAAAAAAAAAAAGAAAGTCTCGATTTCCGCTCACCAGAAGTCACTAAGAAAGTGCTGTTTCTCGACACAAGCTTTGACATTGGTGCACCAGCTGCAGCATGCTGAAACATCTCTAAACCAGCATGGCGGGGCTTGCGACATAGACGTCAACCACCATGTGCACGCATTACCTACTTTGGTGGTGCTTAGAGGCTGCTAATAAGAAAAAGGTAGCTAACAGCCTTGCAGCTTCGCCAAATTGCTTCAATAGCATATACTACTGATATATTTTCAACTTAGCCAAAGTGAAATTTTGTCGCAGTTTGCCTTTAAATGTCTGCATGTACTCTCGCACTGACCACAGAAGCATAGTGCATCTGGAAATGGGAGCCAAATAATCTTGATGAACCAATCAAACTCACCAGCATGCAACAAGGCACCCCATGTGATACATCCCCATTACTGTACCACACTGGACTGCAAAACAGATGGGCCAAATAAAGAATTACTTACCTGAAGGGATTGCTCTTTCGAACCATACGATGGACAGTGGTCTCTTTTTTTCCATGGACGGAAAGACTCGCTGATTTGCCATCGTATACAAATGTTTCAACACATACCATCTCCAAAATTGTGGTGTGAATGTAGCGCAGAAAAAAACTGCATGAGGGGAGAAAAAACAATGCATGCTTCGCACACTGGTCAGCAGTGATGCATAGGTGCTAGTCATCAAAATAGGTTACTGGAACTTAAAAACATTTATTCTGAGTGGCTGTACACAGAAATAAATATGACAACTCTGTCTCGAAATCCCTGTGATGCAGAAAAAGAAACACTGCCCGTTATTTGCTACAAAAAAAGGGGGTGTCTCTTTATAAACACGAATGTACACTGCATCGCGAGATGCCTCCATCATATATATTGTACATAAAGCACAACAACCAAAGCAAAAATCTTAGGAAGATAATAGACATTGCATGGTGACACAGCTGAGAGGTTGACCATGCGCACAAGCACCAGTGAACAGCTTCAGCAGCTTATGTTGACAGGCTGTTTCTCTAAACAGCTGACACAAAACTGAGGAAAGAAAAAAAAAGTTTGGAAAAGCAGGTGTTCACACTGGATGACATGAAAATTCACTAGTTCTTTTTTTTTTCAGACAGAACTGTAAAGTTCTATTTTTCACTGTAGGCCTTGATTCCTTTGTCTCTGCCCTACGCATGGAGCGAGACAGCCTACCAAATGGACAAACACAAATGGATACAAAACCAAAGTGTTCTTTCCATAGTCCACATATTTTATTTCACACCTGCGCTGAAAATCTGGCTATGATAATGAACATGGTATTTCAGCACGTCCTCCCTCCCAGACCCAACACATTCCATGAGACACTGAACCGTGTTAAGAGAAACCTAAATCACGGGGCCACTTGATAAAAATAACTAGCAAATCTTTCCATCCACGCAATACATACACCCATGAGAAACAAGCACTTATATGTATGAGACAAAAGAATCAAGTTCTAGGAGAGTAAACTTAAATTCTCTTTAATTCAATCAAATACTCCAGCTCCATGAGCATGACATCAATGTACCATTCACAATGGTGACAATGCATTTACAGACAGCGCCTTAGGTGCTTTAGCCACTTGGTCATGACAAGAAGAATCCATTCATTTTCAGTCACTCAAACTGCACACATTAAAGAAGTAAAGTATCATATAACAGCACATTTACATGATGAGTAGTATGTGAACAATGAGACTTTTGAACTGCACACTTAAAGACCCTCTTCAATGTTTTGATTTTGCAACTGGCATTAATGCCTTCGATGAACATCTTAATTTCACCAATGATAGACAATATGATGGCCAAAGCATGCCAGTTTGTCAGTTTTGCCTCATGTATACTTTAGCGAAGCCCTCAATGTTTTTTTAAAGAAACTGCCAACAAGCACAAAATCTGATGATTGCTTTGAGCAAAGCAGTTCACAAATAGCAGTAAGCACATAATGAATATACAACAAGCCCTGTGCGTCACAGATTCTTCCAATCTAGCAATTTCTTTTTTTCAGGAACTGCCAAGAGAGAGCACGTAATTGCAATGCATATCTACATCATCATGTGTGTTTCCAAATACAGACAGAAGCTAATTATCTATATTTACACTCTGTAAACACACCAGTGAAAACACTGGTGTGTTTTCACATCTTTTACATACATAACCGTAACCACCACCGTCACGCACAGCACACACAATGTTAGCAAAGAAACGGCACGAAAAAAAGGAAATATTAGGTGAATAAAAAAATGACAATAGCCACAAGATTAAGATAGACATTCTGCCTTTCTTAATCAAGAAACACAGCTGATTAACAGTAAAAGCATGACACAGAAGTGAAGAAAAGGTAAAGAGTGCCATGACCAACACAGCACATTAATGAAGTTTTGTGAAGAATAAGTCAAAAGAAAGATAAAACATGCACCCCGGTGAATATGCATAAAGATGCTGACTAGTATATAGCATAACTTAAATGATGAAATGCTTATATTTACAAACGGCAATAATGTCGGAGCTTGAGAAAACTGAAAAAATTTCAGGCATTCTCGCGCTACCTGCACAAGCAGCTAAAACAAACACAAAGGCACACGCAGGCACACACTAAGGCTAGGCAATGGGTCTTCCCTTTTGTCCACTTTAAAGACAAGACCTATGTTCACACCTTATAGGATACAATGGTGTGAAAAAAAATGGGGGACCAGTAGAAGTAGACAAAGTACTGCCTTCGTCTGTATGCTTCTACTGGTGTGTTTTTATGCACTGTTGTATCCTATAAATGCATGTTCACACCAATGTGCTACCACCTCCTGCCATGCCTACTTTTCAATGATAAAGAAACAAAGCAACCTCCCTAAACAGCAAACCAACAAGAACACTCATTTGGTACTCTGTGTGATGGAGAAAAATAAACAATGCCAAATGTCTTCCAACCAAGTGCACTGTTAAAGCAGCAAGCAGTCAAAGTGTTATGAACAGTTATCATTCACACACCAGATTACAAAAATTTTCATGCCACCAATCAACTAGCATTAGCTTTGCACATCCATTCACCAAGTAGCACTCACAGAAAACAGGAAAGGGTGAAAAAGGAAAAGGGGGTGGGGGCAATTGTACAGCTGGTTTCCAGGAGATGCCTTTGCTCAACTGACTGTACCACACAGCTTCACGACACCCAAGGAGTCCTCCAGTCCACTTCCCCCTGACATTGGCATCACAGAGATGACAGAGGGGCAGGTTAGAGGTTGAGCATGCGTCGGGCTGTCTTAGTTCTGCGTGATGCAGCACGCTCTGGAGGGAGGCTGGCAGGTATGCTTTTCTTCTCTGCAGTGTCACCAGTTGGCTTTCCCTTGGTCCGGTGTGCACTGTCAATGATGGCCTCCAGGCAGCGGCCGAACTCCTCCAGCACCGTGCGCTCTACATCAGCAAAAGGCCTCTTGAGTCGCTCGGCCTCGTCAGCACGTGCAAGTAGGCACTGGCAGGTGGCCTCCACCACTTCCTGGGTGATGAAGGCAAATGGCAGCCTGCACACAGAAACATGCAAGTTTTGCAGAGTGAAGTATGCAACAACACTCATTCTCAGCCCCACGGTGACTGCACAGGGGGCTCATAAATCAACATGAGACTGCGTGTGAAGCTGCATTGCGATGAAGCAAAGTTGCAAGCTGCTTGGGCCTTCATGGTAAGTAACAAAACAAAATAAAGCAAGGGAATAAAAATATTCTCCCTGGTTTTTTTTTAGATGAAAATAAAACCCTATTTCTACTTTCCATAGAACATCATACCTTGCATACAAATAAGCAGTACCACAGAAAACATGACATGATTAAAGCCTTTGCTTGATGGCAAAAATGGTGCCGACTAACACTGCCAGGCAAGCCTTATGTTGTGCATGCTGTTGCCACAGCAAAGCACAGAAATTGCAAGAGGAACATAAATGCTCAGCGAAATAGAAATATGCGCCTCCTTTTTCTATTATGTATTTATAAAGGCTTTTGAAATTTTTTATGCCTGACAGAACGAAATGCACTTCAATGAAAGCACATACAGCTATGTGTACCAACCTGCCAGTCTTGAGAAAAGCACCCACATCAGTTGAATCGTGAAAACTGGTGAACAACTCTCTGAGCATGCATATTCATACTCTCTTAAAATGGTAATGACTGCCAGCTGACAAAAAAGGATGTGGTCTGCATTCCCTTTCCCACCTCACCAGTCGCACCCATTATCTCTGCATGGAAATAATGAAGTCTCCCAGTATTATGAGAAGAAGTCTTAAAGGGACACTAAAGGCAAATAACAATTTATGTCAGAGTGAAAGCCCAATGTATGACAACTTCTAAAACGGCAATATTATCAACAGCAGTGCCCTACTTACCGAGAAATTAAGCTAAATGTATCACACGATGAGCGCCACGAGTGGGACATTTTCGAAGTGATCCCGATGACGTAGGGAAGTCGGCCTACAATAAATCACTAGTAATCAAACTAGCAGCAGTAAAAAAAGAACATTCCGAGCAACAAAAGACGTAATAAAATGCTGTTTGTTCGTTTCCGATTGATTCATGGAAAACAAAACCTCCGTGGCGTTGCCATGGGGAACGGCGCGCGTGGTTCAAACATGGTTCAAAGGTTCCGTTTTCGCCGAACTGTGCCTCGCCCGTCTCAGTGGTAGTTTCGGGATCGCGTACTGCCGTGAGTGTTTTGCGCGCTCGTGAAAGTCGCTCTGACAGAAAGTTCGACAAAATGCCGCATGCGTGTGATATTGCCGGAGGCCCGAATGGTGCACAACGCCAGTGCTGCAGCAAGGAAACCGGTGTGTCTTTTCACTGGGTGCCGCGGAATGAACCCTTACGCTCGAAGTGGCTTATGCCATTGCGCCAGTGTGCTAAACAGTCAAAACCTCCGCGTGTGTGCTCGCTGCACTTTCGTACTGAGGATTACGAGACCAACCGCAACTTGGTGACGGTTTTGAATGTGCCCATCCGAGCAAGTCTTTGCCGCAGCGCCGTTGTTGCTACTGTGGGTCCCTCTACTTCCGCTCGGCTGCTACTAGTGTCGGCGGCTGCGCAGTAAAAGCGGGCAACGTTGGGCACGGCAGCAGTGACGTATGAGAGTCGTATTTTCAGGCGGGAGATTTGAAGTGCGCTAACGCGATGCGGACCACTAAAAACGTGATTTTATTTCAAAATAAGCACTTCCTTGGCACAAAAGCAGCACTGCGAGGTTTCTGGACCGCTATTTCAGCAGTCAACGTCGACTTAATATTTGCCTTTAGTGTCCCTTTAAGAAGTCTCCCAGGCTTATGTCATGGCTGTATCAGCCCTGATGCAAGTCCGGAAGACTTCTTCCTTTTCCCAAAGTTCAAGAGAAGCCCGAAAAGTCACCATTTCAACGGTGTTCCCGCCATCCAACGGGCTGTCACACACAGTGTTGTACACATTCCTTTAAAACAGGAATGAAAGCTCGCTCCTCGTTCCTTCCCAATTTAGGAACGAGTTCCCGTTACAAGTTCCTTTAATGTGAAAGTAACTCGTTCCAGGTACATTTCGAAAATTGGAACGCGTCGTTACATTAACGTTACATTTGACTTTTAATCAAAATATAATTCCAGTCACTGCCGGATAACCCTGAGGGGAAATAAAGTGAACAATTTAAAGCTGACATTGAGCTACATATATTTTATGAATTTGACATCGCCGGCAGCAGGTTATGTGTAGATTAAAGGAATCTAAAGAAACACTCCTAGACGAATTTTTTAGAGACCACCAGCCATACTACAGACATGTATAACTGCAACTTTCATGCTCGTCTATTACAAATGCAACACATGTGGCACTTTCCACGTCAGTCTCCAAAGGCGCAGTCAGAATACTGGGCTTCAGATATTCAAGTAGAAATTTCCACACACACATCAATATAAACAAGTTTCTTGCACACGAAACCACATCGAAAGGAACAATACATAGACGTTTAATGAGTGCTGATTCAATATTGAAGTCTGACTAGAAAATAATGTCCAGGATACATATTCGATTCGCAACTTAGTAAAGTCCCTTATTAGCACTCAGCAAGAGTTGCATCTCTAATTTGGTATCCGACAGACGGACCTGTTTTCTCGTGAGCACTTCGTTGCTAATTTGAAGAGCCATTCCTTCAAGCACTTGAGGGTACTGCCGTGTTTCACACAAATAGGAACAAAGTCAACCGAGGTTGTATGAGCGAGGGCAGGCTCAGCAGGCGCAACAAGGATGTAACGCTGGATGTACGCGTATCGTTTATTGCATAACATACGTCATCGGTGCAGCGGCTGTCAAACTGAACTATAATGAAAATTATAGACCGATAGCCCGGAAATAACTCGCATGTTGAAGGGATGCCTGCCCAAACGCAACCATCGAAGCCACCGAACAGGCGCCACTGCAGCACCTGCGTCCACGCCATTTCGATCCTCTTCCCCGCCATCCACGCCACCGGGTGTCAAAAGACAGATTTGTCGACAGCTGCTGGCAGCACGCACAAGATATAAAGGGACGATCGAGCCAGCCACGAGAGACCACGCGACAAGAAAAACATTCCCAAGAACTGGGCCGAAGCTTCGCAGTCGGCAAGCCCGCGAACATAAAACCAATAAAACGTCAGAAACGTACGCTGCACGTGGCAAGGCGCTCACTCCGAAGGGATAGAGCCGAAGTACAACTTCCCACTGTTAGTTGGAGCCCAAGGCCATTCATGCGCAGTGGGGGGCGGACCACGCGGGATTTCGGTGGTTAGCACGTCAGTGCTTCACTCACTTTCTGTGGCCTCTAGCACTGTGATGGTCCGTCCCATGTGTGTCAAACACAGGGCCGGATCCAGGTGCCGACAGTGGGGTGGGGGGGGAGGGGGGATGAGGAGAGAGGTAAAGGGTGGGGACAATATCCTCCTTCCCCCTTTTGGGCAGTGGGCAGTGGTAGCCAAAGCAACCTGACAAAGGAGGTGGACGACAAGCACTGAAGGGAGCGGCGGGGGGGTTCGCGAAATTCGAGAGGACTGCGCGGAACCACGCGCAGGTGCCTCGACAACGGTGAATCGCCTCCCCCAGTTTTCCCTATGCCAACAAGGCCACAGGGACACGTAGCAGAGCTGCGATAGCGCGCACACACACACACACACGAGCACGTGCATGCACACACACACACACACACACAAACACACACACAAAAAGACTACTTTCGAGTTGGTCGAACAAAAATGTCACTGAGGTAAAAAAGTAGTGCACCCTTCACCGACAGCGGCCTTACAATGGGGTTCGATGATTCTCGAATGTAACGTAAAAGTTCTCCAAGGTGTGTCTACACTCCAGAACAACCCTTCATTGCTGTCAGGCTGGCTGAGAGAAAAAGAAAAAAAAAACATCTATTCCTCCCGCACGTTGTCGGTCTCGGCATCACACGCTTCCCTGCGGCCCCAGTGGGCGCCTTAAAGGGGCCCTGCAACACTTTATGAGCAGGGTCAAAAAGCGCTGCCAATCGGTAGTCGAGGCTCCCGAGAACACGCGAGCCAAATATTATAGCGAAGCGAGTGGCCTGGAATTTAGAATAAATTCTCAAAGTCAGCTGAAAATCGCTCCCTCTTCTCTCGACAAATGATGTATTAGTCCGCAATATATGACGCGATTGTCGGCAGTTCCACCATTGGCTGATGTTATAATCGCGATAACACCCTCATTATTACCTTCGTTGTTAATTTTGAGTTCAATAAGTAGATAATATGTATGTTTATATTGTGTTATGCCGTTAAAACACCGAACAAACATTAATATTAGCACTTCCGGTCTCACTGACAGCTCGTCTGCTCGTAGTTGCGTGGTTGCGTTTTCTTCACCATGCGCAGTGTCGAAATCGTGAATATTTCTGTGCTTTTGACCATCGCCGGTTGCCGTTGAGAGTGGCAGCCGTTCGATTGTTGCCTCGTCAGCTGGAAACTGCATCGTCGGCACGTTGTCACGACTGACCGAGGCAGCGGTGCAGCATTTCTCCGATAACAACACTGGCGCCGGCTAGTTTAGGATACCTGTGTTCGCTGTATGGCGAGAGTCCCGTTCGCTGTCTGTTCAGCATGTCATCGAGCCGTACCTCGGCGTATCCTCCCCATAGTCTCACGTTCCCGAGAAACCGCGACACAGCAACCAAGCAGACTCGCATTTTCACGGTAGCTGCAGACAGCCGGGGGATGGGTCCGCGCTGGGCCGATGCCCCACGATCCTTTCTTCTGGTCTTTAGTTCTTTGTTGTCAGCCCGCACTCGCTGTGCGCCCGCACTCGAAGAGCAAATAGCATCAAAGTACCGCCACTGGGAGAAGGGTGCACGCAGCTTTGCCGTGTTGAATACGATTCAAGCGCGAGCAGTGCGACGAGGCGGTGTATCGGAGTGTGGATCGAAACCCATCTCAGCTGTCATTCGTTCCAAACACGCACGCGGGTTTGCGTCCATGGTTGGCAGAGCGATGAAAACACTACGGCAGTTCGAGGTGCACACCCAACATTACCAAACCGACTTGCAGTTTTCAAGCACGCGCGATACACAGTGCGATGGGCTCCGCTCGACGACCACCACGCAAGCCGACCGGAAGTGGCGCCACAGTCCGCGTGGTTGCGCCGAGACGCCAGAGAGAAAAAAATGAAGAAAAAAAAAATGGGGCCGGCGCTGACGTAGCTCTTCGGCACCTCCTCGCACCTCTGCCCTCCCTCCCTTCACGCCTTGCGCAGCTTTCCGCGCGCTCGCGGCGTTGAGTGGAGGGAGAAAGCTGCGGAACGTGATCTCTATAATTTGGTAACACCACTTAAGCCTGTTTCACATGCAGCGATTTTGCTCCAAGAGCGGAGCGGCTGCCGTCGCGGGAGCCCTAAAACAGGTTTTAAGAGCGACCTGTGGACGCTCGTAAGGCCAGCGATCGAGATCACCGGAGTTGGAAAAATTCGCTCGCGGCAGAGCGTCTGCCCAAGGTCGCCCAATGGGAGAGCAGTGACGTGGGGAGCACGTGATTGCAGGGGCGGAGTCGAGGAGCGGGCGCGTGCTCCAGGAGGAACTCGGTTTCCTAGCAGAAGACATTTGCTGTAACGAGCTGGCAGTATAGAAACGCCATTCTTTCCCTTTTGTTGTTCTTTACTGCGCTTCCATCAAAGCAGACAAATCGTTTGCACGTGTCATTTTGTTCTTTTGTATCTTTATCGAATCGTGGCACCAACACAGTCCGTGCAGGGGTATCCTACGGCACTACACACTTGTTGGTCGCAGGACATGTTTCAGGTTTTTTTTTTTTTTTTTTTTTTACTACTCTGGCCCAGCACGTTCGAATATAACTTAACAAGGTGTGGGTTCGAGCTAGTTGGTACTCCATGATCAACACTTTTTGCGCAAAATTTTCTCAGACAACGGACGAAACAGCGCCCGTCCGTGTCTGTTTCGTCCATTGTCTGAGAAAATTTTGCGCAAAAAGTGTTGATCACGTTTGGATAGTTTACTGTTTTCTTTTTTTTTTCAATGGTCATGTACTCCGAAGATGACAAGTGCGAGCCCCCCAGACGACGACATTGTGGGTTTGCGATGGTTGCCGGCCCAGACGGCGCGCCAACGCCTTGCGGCATTCGAGAGCAAAAGTCACCGAAAGCACTGTGAAAGCTTAAAACCACAAAAACCAATTCTTTCTTTTGCTTTTCCATGGCCAAGTGTATGGGCGTGCAAGACTTGCGTGGTAAAAAAAGAAAGCTTGAACAGAAATATATGTGACTACTGAAGTTTAATTGCACTCTGATACACTGCACATTTTCGTCATTCAAGGTTTAGGCGCGAGAAAATCGAGCACCGAAGTAGAAGCCTGGTGAAACTCGCAACCCAAGTGCACCAAAACAAGCGAACTCTGAGAAAGGAAACCCGTGGGTAACGGGCGCTTTCCACAACCATCACTGCGCATCGCAGAGGCATGCGCCGCGCAAAAGCGGTGCAGGTGAAACGAAGCCGCATCCGAGCGTCCTGTCGCCGCTCAGTCGCTCGCATGTGAAACAGGCTTTACACTTGACGGATTCGAAAAATTTTTGCGGCATATGACTCGTGAAGAGACGTCAATAATGAGACTATTCCAATATAACTAAGAAAGGTGTTGCAGGGCCCCTTTAAGATGCAGCATAGTCAAGTGACATGTGCGCGGTAGATTCTTGCGCCTCACGTGGTCGCCCATTCGCACCCTGTTCTGATATGCTGCAAGCGTGCACCTGTTCAATGCCGAAGAACGTTTAGAGAAGGAACGCCGTTCCCTCTGCCGTTCCTACGTAAACGTAACGAGTTACTGTTACAGTTCCACTGATCTTGAATGGAACGGTGGTTTTCCTCCGTTCCTCCAAAAAGAAACTAGTTCCTGGAATGTCGTTCTTGGAACACCGTTCCGTACACCATTGGTCACACAGTCTTTGCAGCGTGGGAATCACATTGGAAGCCGTGTATCAACACCCACAGAAACTGCTTTGAAGAATTTTAATACAGTCGAACACGGATATATCGAACCCACATGTATCGAATTTTCGGCTATATCGAACTCGTAAATTATCCCCTTGAAAATCCTTTGTAGAAGTATAGAAATTTGCATGTCTATATCGAACGGTATTTTTACCCGCCATCGGATATATCGAACGCCGCGCGAGCTGGAAGGCGCACGCGCTTCAGCACTCGCTGAGCCCCGCGACCTTCGCGGCACCGCGCCTCAGCCGACACCCGAAACGCTCGAAAAACGTGAAGGCGAGAGGGCTCGGACTGTACTCCTGCTGGGTGCATTCTCCAACTTGTGGAACGGTTTTTTTTTTCCTCTCTCTTTCTCCTATGCTCTCCGTGTTACCGTCAGCTCGGAGAGCAGAACGAAGGAGTCGGCAGCCTCCTCCTTTCGCCTTTTCTTTCTTTCTTTTTTTTGTTGCTGTTTTGTGAGTTTTAATCAGCCAACCACAGCCCGCCCCTTTCGTATTTGCTCAGCCAACCACAGCTCGCGCCTTTCATACATCACTGCTGCCCTCGCAGGTATCGCCGCCATCGCGATTGATCGCGAGCGCTTTGTTGGCGGAGTTCACTTCCGTGAGTTGTCGCATACCAGCGCATTCCTCAAAAATATCGAGCTGAAGTTTCTGCTGGCTAACACGACAGCGAAGCTGCAACTGCTCGACCAGGGCATCATCAAGTCCTTCAAGGTGGGCTGAAGGTTGACCTGCTTGGTGCCATTCAAATGGTGACGGGCGCATGGCGAGACGTGAAGACGGACACAGTGGCCAAATGCTTCCGGAAGGCAGGCTTTGTGACAGCGGAACTTGCGGAAACCAGTGAAGACGGCGACGACAAGCGCATAGACGATGCATTTCACGAGTTGTCATCCCTCTTCCCGGCTGCCGTTCCACCCAAGTGTCTGCAGACGATTTTGAGGAAGTGGACTGCAATGTTCAGGCTGTTGCGAGCCTCGCTAACAAGGACATTGTAGCTGCGGTCGCAGGGACCCAGGATGCCCAGGCCGACATCTCAAGTGGTGACGAAGATCGTCTGAACGAGGCGGCGGCTACACGCGCATACTCCGCCGCTGAAGTGGCGGCAGCGTTCGGCTTAATTCGCCGTTTTTGCGTCGACATGGAGTGGACCGGGCTGTCGCACACCTGGACAGCCTCGATAAGTTCGAGGCCAGCGTCTTCAACTTCATTTCGAAGACGAAGAAGCAGGCCAAGATAAGCTATCTTTTTTTGCGCAAATAAAACATTCTGTTGCATCGTGTGTGTGGAATTAGTTGTCATTCTTCCATGCGCCGATTGTAGGTGATCGTCCGCCACTGGTAAGGTCTCGGGGCCTGTATTTTTTCATATCGAATTTTTCATATTCGTGATGTCCGTAGACTGTCGCGCCACACCGCGGCGCATGGCGGCAACGACTCTTGGAGGATAGGCAGACGACGACGCGTGTTTTGGCTGCTTTAGTCAAATGCCTCGCGCCTTTGTACTCTTCTTATGCGCGTCATGGCCAAGAAGCACAACAGCAATAGGACGTGCTGCGTGCCCCAGTGCACAAATCGAGCTGCCCCTAATAATATAAGCCTCCATTCGTTCCCGCAAGATCCGCGGAAAAGAAAGGAATGGGTGGTGAGGCTTCGTATCGGTAAGCCTGTGACACTGCCGATGCGGGTCTGCAGTGCACATTTCATCCCCAGTGATTTCTTCTGGAGCAATACATGTAAGAGGAAATCACTTTCACTTTTCGCTTTAATTGACGTAGAGGCCCATACGTGCTAGCGTGACGCGACGCGATGGACAGTAAACAAAAAAATGCTGCAAACTGCGGGAAGGTTAAGGAACGAGCAAGCAAGCGAGCAAACCTAGTGGACGCGAAGTTGCTTGTTTTCGTGCGATCTTCGCAGTTGTTTTTACAGAGATTCAATACCGACTTCGATACACAAGCGAATTCCGTGAAATATTTCAATAAGCTCCGATATTGTACGGGCACTTTTGATCGCGGCCAGGGCTATCGGGATTACGCTCGGTCGTAATCTTATGAAGCTGTTTTGATACGATCGAATAATATTCATAGCGATTTATAATAGTATTGCACGGGCACATTTGATCGTGATCAATGCCGATCCAAATCGCATCTTTTAATCGTGATTGGTCCAAACTGATCCACGTCGAGTTCGGCGTAGACGTCACCAAATTAACAACCGTCGTGATCTCGATTGCGCCTGATCGTGATCAAGAGACTGTGTAGCAGCACCTGATTCGGACCGAGCCTAATCAAGATCGGCCCTGACCGTGATCAAAAGTGCCCGCGTGACAACGGTATTGCGCGCGTCGGAGGCCTGTACAATGCAGACAATCAATCTACGCAGGCTTCGATCTAAGGTGACATGATGCGTCCGTTTAACACCAAGCAGTTTTATGAACTTAGAACGGATCGAGAGAGTCTTAGACGAAAAGTGGGGCCCTCTGTATCTGCCAGCAACTTTTACTGTTCATTGAAACACATATTTTTGTTATTTAACGGAGATGTGCTGTGCAGACTCCGAGCTGCTGTGGACACCTGAGAGGCTCCAGTCTACAGCTGATGTGCTGTCGCACATCGTGCAAAACGTGTCGCACCACGCTGAAGAACACGCAACGAGCTGTGTTTACAAGGGTCTCTCCGGGCAAAGCGGAGCGCCTATCATCCCTCGAACAGCCATCTTGAGTCGACTTGCGCGCCACCTACAGTTCGCGGACAGTGCGAATATCGAACTAATTCGCGATCCCCTTCGAGTTCGATATACAGCTCCGACCACTTATAACATAACCGCTTAGAGTGCAGTACCGGCTATAATGCGTTTTTTTCTGACTCCCATTTACCCTCCCCTAGAACTCCATGTATACGCATACCGCTTATTGTGCAGTACCCCGAGATGAAAGACCGGTTATAATGCGGCTGCCGGAACATTCTCAGAGATGCGAGGTAGCGAGCGCGGCGGCGGGGGACAGAGCAGCGACACCGTTACAAAGGAGGAGGGGATGCGGAACGGAAGAACAAGGAGTGGGGGGGAGAAAAAAAAACATGGTTGATCCCTCTGTCATAGGAATCGGTATAACACGAAAGTAAAACGTGTCTTCACAGACGCAGTTGAGCGTTTGTTGTGCATTGTTTCGCCCCGACAAGTTGTAATGTCACGCGAAGAACGGCAAGCAGCTCGAAACTTTCGACGCGTTGCTCAAGCAGTAAGGGCGCACGGAACGAAGACACACAGGATGAGCGCGAACAAACAACTGTCACAGCTCGACAGTTAAAGCGCGCTGGTCAAATACAAAGGAGGACACACGAAACTAACGCACGTATACACAGGATGAGCGCGAACTGTCACAGTTGTAGCTTATTCGTTTGTGAGCATCGCGCTCCTTTCGCAAAAGCGGCCGCTGCGGTGAGCGAAATGACCTTCGTGCTCTCTGTAACTTGAACGCAAACTTGCGGTGAGAGCGCAAGACGTACAAGATAAGCGCGCGCGCAGGAGCGACCACGCCCTGTACAGACACACGCTCATCTCAACGAGGGGGGGGGGGGGGGCGACGACATTTAAAGCGCGCTCTTCGAGCCCCTCGCGCCATCTCGCTAGTGATAACGAAAACACGCTGATGTACCCTGATCTCTGAGTACCGCCGCTGGCAAGTGGTGTATATAAATAGCACGCCGTTAGTACGGCGAAGAACATGCCGTTTGTGGCGGAGTCGTTTCGCGCTGCGTGCTAGGGATCGAGAGGTCGCGAGTTCGATTCCAGTTGACGGAATATTTTCTTCTAGTTTTTTCTTTGCCATATGTTAGTCTTTATATTTTATAACGTCATATCCGTGACGGAAATGCGTCAGCAGAGCCGTGGTGGACCCCGGCATAAAACACTTTCGTGTTAAAAAAGGAATGGCGGTGGGGGGCAGCAGCCTGGCAGCAGCCCGGCGCGGGTGCGTGGTGTGAGGAGGGCGAGCGGTTGTGTGGCCGACGGAGAAGCCTTTGCCCCTTTCGGCTGCTTGACATGCGCGCTTCGCTACGAACGGGCTCCCGCGTCCGCATCAAGAGCGCGTTACCGCTGTTTGTCTCCATCGGGAAAATAGTTGCTTCGTCGTAGAGCGCAGATATTGCGCGTGCGACCTCAATTCCCCCGCAAGTAACAATGCTTTGAAACGTGATTGAGCTTTCGTCTTTGCCACCAACAGGCGTACTTACAAGCTTGGAATAGTTTTTCAGGATAGTTGCCGCGACTGTTCTCCCGACCGTGAACCGAAAGTGCGTTTCACACGTGATGCCCTCGGTTTAGCTCGCGAGTGCGATCTCTTCTATCCCGATCTCCGTGTTGTCAAGTGCAAGCTTCTCGCCATGGCAGGCAAAGTTGCAACGCGCATGCTAGGCCTAACAAGCGCTAGCTGCCATGTCGGCGGCCACGGACTACAGAAGTTGCGGTTTGGTGCCGAGTCAATGAAACATTTTGCAGTTGTTGCATTTAGAAGGGGTGACTTACATCTTTAACGAAAACGCGGGCGTGTGAAGCACTCGACTGGTGGTTCGTGGTTGCCATTGTTTTCGACAGCGCGCATGCACAGTATGTTACCGCGGCGACTTCCCATTACGGCGCATTTTTTCAGTGTTCGTTCTGTCTGCACCGCAGGTCCGCGGACGCTAACCATTCAACATTTTCAAATGTAGGATCCCAACTTTCGTCCCAGTCGCATGCCTCGATAGTCGGAATCGCGTGCTTGCCTGTTGGTCATGTTTTGCACACGTGCAAACTTTCAAAATGTTGTTTTGGTTATAGTAGTGCGGTACCGCTTATAGTGCGGATATTCGCAACTCCGGCGACTTACGTTATAAGCGGTCTATGCTGTATCCGTGTTCGACTGTAATACATGCCGATCGGATCAATAAATTCTTTTTACCAGACCCAGTCTCATTACCTTACAGACAGACCCTGTAGTCACGGCATCACCAGGAGTCAGACAGTGATTCAATGGTACTTAACAGCAATCTTTTCACAAAGCTTGTCGACTGCATTTTAAATAGCCAGGAACTTTGTTTTCCACGCCCCATGATTTCTGCCATTACAGTTTCTGGCCGCAGCATCTTTCAAGACAACCGTGTCTGCACACGAGCATTTCCACACTTTGCATGTGTCGTCGTCACTACGATGCTGCCTGAAAAGTATGGCAGCATATATCAACAGTGACATTCCATTCATCTAACAACATTAGTAGTTTGCCATTCCCCCCACAACCTTATGTGAGGCCTTTATCTTGTAACAGTGCACATACAGTGAAATGGAATAGGGGTGTTCTAGCTCCACTGTTACATGCCAGCACCAACAAATAATGCCATAACCTAGGCCAAAATAGAGGCTTCCCAAGGTCATCATGTTGGTTTTCCAAGGAGAATCTGTTGCTGGGCCTGTTGGTACATACTTGAAAAAACGAAGAAAACCAGCTAACGGACACGTACACAGGAAGACGACAGACACTCTTCTTGTGTACGCGTCCGTAAGCTGGTTTTTTCATTTCTTCAAATGGTTTTCCAAGGCAACTGAATGTATATATGTACATAGTACTCTTTTATTCTGGTATGGGCTGGATGTGAGAAATTTGGTGCCAAAGATATGAAGGAAGTGTGGTCTCCTACACAAGAATATACAATAGATGTATGACAATGCCTCCAATATCCTCTTTTTTTTACTTATCTGAATTTTATTTTCCTTGCTTTTCTTTTCCACTGCGAGATGATGGGTTAGTACATCAGTGATGCTTTAATATTAGTGATAAAAAACATTAGAGATGTCCAGGAGAGGCTTGAGGTCTCAGGGTGACTTCTCGTCACTATATAAAAACAGGTGGCACAAGCCCAAGGACTGTTTGGGTATAAATAACAGCGGTCATTTTTCAACAATACAGACAAATGCAAACTAAACACTGGGTAGAGAGGTATGCTACATGTGTCATAACACATACACAAAAAAGCCACAAACTTATTTCACCTTTCTCCTGTGACAGATACTGGAGCAGGTCGCATGGGCAGATCACAGGCCGACATCTTGGTGCGAGCAGCAGCCTGCTGTTGCACACGCACTTCAGCTGCGTCTGCCAACTGCATCAATGTCTTGCGCTCCGAGCTGTCTTCAAAGTTCTTGCAGCCAACACATTTACACATACTGCTGCAGAGGATCTTGGCCTGTAATCGTGAACAAAACATGTGTCGCTTTTCATATGCGTTTGTCATGATTTTATTCTAACCTCCTTATGTCAAGTTTATGTACTTGTCAACACAAGCATAGCCAGGGACCTTCGAATTATTCCATACCTGCCAAGTTTGGAGAAACAGAATCCGGGAGATCTACTCAACGGGGGGGGAGGGGGGGGGGGGGTTCTGCGATAGCAATTATATGGACACTGTCAGCGGGATTTTGCGATCGCCGCTGATCTGTACAGAGTCCAAACCGATAACATCGCTTACGCATCGTCTCACGTGCGAGTAAAAGCGCACTAGCGCAAGGGAGAACGCAGTTGAAGCAGAGATGAAACGACCCAGCCGTCACCGTCGCACGAAGGGCACATGCGATAACATTGCTCCGCGTGCGAGGCCTGTCGTCGCTTGCTAACCAGTTATTTCGTCGGGCAAGATTTTGTGTGTACACAAATGCATCATCTACGAAATATTATTGGCTGATATAACCTATAGCACATTAAGGATGTGGCCAGACGTGGCCAGACAAGGCACTGGACGCACGGGGCAAAACTGGATTTCCGGGAGATTTTCCTATGACCCGTACAACTGGGAGAAACGTTCATAATCCGGTAGTCTCCCGGGTAATCCGGGAGACTTGGCAGGTATGTTATTCTGAAGAGCCCAACCAAAGGCTCTCCTCATTTACAGGAAGTTACCTTTTGTTTTGTTTTAAAGTCAACAGCACTACTGGCTCTGATATATTCCCCCAATCTCACCGGCTGATGCAAGTTGGGGAACAGCTGTGGGAAATCTAAGAATTCCGCCGTTCCTCCCGCCGTGAGGCACGCCAGCTAATTAACCTCACACAACCTCCTTATCACCCTTCAAAGTGACACTGACCAGTTCTCAAATGTGGACATCCGTGCACTGATTGGCTGAAGGGACCGATGACGGCAGCTGCCGCAGACAGATTGCCGACGCTGGGGAGAACCATCCAGGAGAGCGGTGAAGACAAAGGCTGGGAGGTCATGACCGCACCAAAGGTAAATACCTCAACTCCATTCGTTGCTGGCCTACCCTATTTCCCGCTCCATCCACCAACCAAGCACCGAGATTGCCCTTCCCAGGGCCAACACATTTGGGAAATTCTGAATAAATGTTTGGTTTGTTTTGTTACTACTGTGCGTACGTGTGTGTGTTCTACACAGTTACAGCGGTGTGCATCCAAAGTCAATAAAGCTCCGAGGTGTGTGTGTGTGTTGGGAAGCTAGACAGTGTACGTAGCACCTACCGTATTTATTCGAATATAGGTCGACCTTTTTTTCCCAAAAATGTTGCCCATAATCAGCTATCGACCTATATTCGTGACCAAAGAATCTCGACCTATATTCGCGATCAAAGCGACCAAAAGCACCGCACCTATGCCATTCAACTGCCGCGCCTGCTGTTCTTCAAGCAGTTCCTGCTACATACGCACATTATATACCATAAAATCTGGTATAAAAACCGTACCCGTTCGCCTTTTCCGACTAAGTAACTAAGAAAAAAAAAGTTATTTGTGCAATAGCTGCACACCGCCTTTTCAAAGCCCCCGCAAAATGCAGCCGCTCCGCCATGTTTGCGCTGGAACCCGTGATTTCCCTAGGTAGGCCGTGAAGTCCCTAGCCCCCTAGCCGTGCTGCCTGCCGACGTGCAGCCGCACTGGCACTGGCCTAAGGCCTCACTCTTTGTTTGTTGTTTGATCTGACGTGACGGTTCGCATTTGCAAATGCGCGGTTGCGACGGTGTCACGTCGGTAGCGCTACACAGCTGACTTCAAGCGTCAAGTGATACTTTTTGCCGAGAATTCCAGCAATTGTGCCGCTCAGCGCGAGTTCGACGTAAAAGTTGATTAGGGGTTGGCGGAAGCAGCGGGACCGACTGTTCGCGTGCAATGGATGGCGTCGTGCTTTTCGCGGCCCAGCAACTGGCAGGCATGACGCTCTTGAAAAAGAACTGAGGCTCCGGGCGTCAAGGAGGCCCTGCAGAAGGCCAACAGACCTGGTCGTCATACCGCTAGGTATGACGTCCCGGCTACATTAAGGACCGGGTGGCGAAGAGTTACAAAGAGTGGCTTGAAGGAGGATGCTGCAATGACACCGACGGGACGCCGCGAGAAGGGCTTCCCTCAATGAAGTTGCGACGTGGGTGAAGGACGCGCGGAAAGACTTGCCAGCGGAAATTATCGTGACTGGCTTTAAAAAGTGCTGCATTTCCAACGCAATCGATGGCAGCGAAGTCGACGTCATTTGGGATGCCGAGGATGCCTGCGAAGAATCCGACAACCTTCCTTGCACATCTGACGAACATGACACTCCCGGCAGCGACTAGGGCGCTAAGTTAATTGTAAATAAAGGTGTGCTATGTTTCAATTTTCCTGTTTCTAAAAAAAAAAAAACATGGGTCGACCTATTTTCGAATATTTTTTTTTATTTCTGGTAGAGTGCTATAAGTAGGGGTCGACCTATATTCGTGCCCGACCTATTTTCGAATAAATACGGTAAATAGGAGCTAGACCGGGTAGAACCCGCTTACAGCATGTGGAAACAGTAAGTTTTGGCAGGGCTAAGCTAGTGAAGCGAGAGTAGACCGCTGGGGGAAGAGGGCTTTGACCAGTCATGAAGTGCTAATGGTCAAAATGGAACAAAACACAGGTCGGAACAGTTTACGTCATAGCGACCAGGGACTCAAGAACAAGCCAATAAATGCAAAGAAATACCTGATTCATCTCCAAAGGCAATTCAAATCTCTTGTAAAATCACAAAATTTTTCACTAGGTGCTTGAGAGCCAGCTAACAATGCTGCAGTATAACACAAACACCAGGCCTGCACAGAACATGCAGCTCAGTTCCAGCAAAAGCTGCAGGGCACCCACTATGCCTTTATTCGTAATTGTGCGGAGAAGCAAGGTACCCACTACACATCTGTAAGGCACTACATGCACTTTGTTGATGCTGTGGCTGATTACAATGATGAACTATGAAAAAAATCGTTTTTTTTTTTTCATCACTAGAATACACTCTCTGCGGAGCAAAACCATGCATTGGCGAGGATGTAGGAGCGCTCTAAGCCCTTTAAACATGATGCCAAAGACCACTCCTCCGAACGGATACGTGGGCTCTTTTCCATCATTGTTTCTGCGTGTATGCATTCTTTTTTATAATAACTATGGCTCGATTGGCTGAATATATTCACTTCCGGCCATTTTCATACTTTTTGATCGCAAATTTTCCCATCAAAATGCTTTATTAGCGTAATTATTGCTGCACACTGTCAGCATGTTCCACGCGTGTCATAAACATAAAATTGTGGTTTTCTTACAATCAGTTCTTTGAAAATTTTATGTACCTTTTCTAGAAAACTATCCGACCAATCGAACTTAACTTTTCTCAGATTACACCTAAATCCCTTCCAAACAGTCCGAACTTAAAATTTTGAAAAACTATTCAAGTTATAATTAAGAAAAAAATGATTAATAGGAAAGTCTCCCTCATGACACGTGACAAGTGAGGACAATATTTTTTTCTGATGAGATAAATGTAGGAGCCCGTTTTTATAAGCTGTGATTAATACCCATATCATGTTGAATAAGCGTGCCAAATTTCGCGGTCAACTGCTTTTCATTTTTGAGAAAAGGTACACTTAATTTTATGCACCAGTCCGAAATTCGGTACTCAACCAGAAGCAAGTAAGACAAGCTACAGGGTCAAAATTGCACAAACTGAAGGCCACAAGCTCTCTTATTGAGCACGCAAAATTTCGCAACAAAATATGGTACAGTTCCTGAGATATAAAGCTGAAACCAGGTCAACCTGTTTACCCTACCATACCCCCTTAAGATAAAATTATAGTGGAAAGGAAATTTTGAGTTCAGCTGATATCTGCCAAAATAAAAGTCTACCTCTAAGGTAGCATAAGTCCATAAGGCTACAATTTATTTATACCTCTCGTTTCGTCCCCTCCTCTTGGCTTTTCACTTAGCATTCTCACACACAATCCAGGCAATGACCAAATAGTATGTACACTGCTAAGGTTGTGTCAAGCTTTGACACCACAGTAACTGCTAATAAATTTCAAACTGCTCTTCTTAATTTTCTATTCTGCATACTCTAGTGGCAAATGAAAAGTAAAGATGGTACAAATAATGCCAAATAGTATATTGCCACAAAATTGGTTTTAATGTGGTTTTTTGACATCACTGCGAGCACGTGCTGCTCATAATTTCATAATGTAATACAGACATCTTCAGCCATGAGATATTACATTCATTTTCCTTTTATTTCTCATTCTTAATAGATTTGTTAAACGAGTAACATGACCATGTGTTGCTTCTTCAACTACTGCCTATTCAACTGTCGAGCCTTACAGACACGAAAGCACGGGTTTACGTTGTACAGTCAAACCTGCATATATCGAACTCGCAAAAAAAAGAGGAATTAGTTCGATATGTATTGGATAATTCAATATACAACTCTAAATGAAATTAATGTATTTTTGATGCTAATTTCAGTGCGCAAGTTGGCTTCACGGCACTGCTCATAACGTAAGGAAGACGCCTTTATGGCAATATGCTTTTTTTATTTTGTATTTTTCCACGGTTTGTAGTTGGTGGTGCGGGATTATAGGGAGGGGCGGGTTATGTGCGAGAAAATATGGTATTGATGTAAACAGCACCTTAACATCTCCATACGCAGCTGTGCGTACTCGTCCGGCATCAGAGGCGTCTAGTCTGCCTTGGCCCCAGTGCTGGGCAGTATCGAAGATACATGTATCTTAGATACTACTTGGGTATCTTGTATGTGTATCGCGATACATCTCGCAAGACAAGTATCTGTATTTTCGATATATTCAATAATGTATCATGTATCTTAAGATACAAGATACTGCCATAGAAACAATGTCGAGCGAAACAATTAACGATGGTTGAACTACAGAAGACTCTCGTTAAACGGAACCTGAAGGGACCCAGAAAATGTGTTCCATTTAACAAGAGTTCCGTTTACTGAGAAATGAACAGGAGTGCAGAATCCAAGTATGAAACCAATTATATTAGATGCAGTTGTTCCGTTTAAGCAGCAGTTCCGTTTAACAGATTTCCGTTTACTGAGTAGAGTCTACTGTACGCTTCTCAAGGTGATACTGCTGCTACCAAGCTACTTGAATAAAACTAACGACAGTGACATTCTTTTATATATCTGCCAGAGTTCTCCAGCGAGGCAGGCGATGAGGTCAGTGCGTCCCTATTGGTGGAGCACAGCCATGTGGTGGCGCTCGCGCAATCTCGACAAAAACAAGCCCGCGAACATCTACGAGCAGTCGAACTTCGCTTTCTTGCTATTTTTTTCTTTCTTTTTACTTGTGTCGATGCCATGACACGTCCTCGTAAACACTGTACTGTTCTACGTACTCCACCGCGTACGGCACCTTTCGCGAAAATTCTGATGCTCCTATAGTGCCGTTATCGAAGTTTATCTTGCGTGGTGCTTCGTTACGAAGTCTGAAAAATGCAAGAATGGGGTTTCTTTGCGTCTCGCGGGTTTCACACGACAGCGATTTAAAAGATCTCGTGAATGTAAGTTTGACTTACATACGATGAGATTGACTTATATGCAAATGAGATTCTAAAAACTGTCGCTCCACCTGTGCTGATGCTAGATGCCGGAAGCATGCATTTACGTAACATGATATATCTTGGCATACTGTATCTTTTCTCTTGCTGCTCAATTATTAAAAGCTGTTATTTTGATCATAATTTGATTGTCGGCATAAGTGCTATTTTTCCTGTCCTCTGTTTGCATCCCATTTAAAGAAAGCCCGCGAAACATGACCACGTGACTGCCCTAGTGCACTGCCGTACTGCAGCGCTCTCAAACGCGCTTCGAGCGAAACAACCGGCCCGTGGACGATGGCAAAATGACCGGCCACGGCTTTATGCATTGGCTTCACAGTGCGTCATTTCTGACGACCGCACACGGCAAGGAAACGCCATCGTCTTTCAAGAGTGATATGCTGACAGTTCCTGCGCCGGTTGTTTTGCTCGAAGCACGTTTGAGAGCGCTGCAGTACGGTAGCGCACGAGCGGCGCAGTCACGCGCCGCTCATTTGATATTTGGTTTCATTTGATATTTCGTGCGCTTTCTCTTAAAATCGGAAAAAAAAATCACTAGAGCTGTGCGAATAGCAAAATTTTGGGTGCGAAGCGAATTCGAATAATAAAGATTGAGTGTGAATCGAATCGAATAATTTCGAATAATTTTCGAATATTTCTCAAACATTTTTCGAATAATTCGAAGTGAAATTACAGAAAAAGTTGCAGAGAATCCCTAAGTATGTTCTTGTGAGATAGCAACATGAAAGTGTTCCTTTTCGCTAGGTTGATAAAGCGCTGGTGAGGTCATATTTCATAGTTGTTTTTCTTATCAAGAATGAGGCAATGTAGAGGCCGAATTGTGTTTATGTACATGATTTGGTGCAACCAAAGTGTTGCCGACAACACTTTACACGTGATAGGCAAAGGCAGCCTTGCCGCAATACGGTGGTGTGATGAGGTGAAGCATATTGAAAATCTAGGGACCACTTCCAATCAAACTTTGTCTCTTGGCTAAGTTTGACCGTAACGGAGCTTGAAAGGCAGCTTTGCCGCAATACGAGTGTAATGAGGTGAAGCATATTGAAAATCTGAAGGGGCCACTTTCAACCGGACGTTGACTGCATTTGTCTTTGGGAAGTTCGAATAGTTCGAATAGTAAAATTTCAGTGCGAATCGAATCGAATAGTAAACACTATTAGAAAAATATTCGAAATTTCGAATATTCGCACACGCCTAAAAATCACCACGCAGCATGTACGTCGCCACCAAAAATTGGACCGATCGTTATGGAATGCCCTTTTGGACGTGACGGCACCCACTTGGTCCTTAATGAATATTAAAAATGCTCCATAATTGACCTCAGTTAATCAACCACTTAAGCACAATATAAAACATATTATAATGAGCGCAACATGACGGTAAGCCATACTCCATTGGTTTCATTCAGTCACGGTTAACCACTTTTTTAGGTATTTGGTTCTACAGTTACATGAACCAACCTGTAACGTATTCACTGTGATTGATACGGAACCGCCTTGCTATTTGACTAAGATATATTGGTTTTTTTTTTAGGTCTCCGTAAAGTTTTTCGCTGTAGCAAATCACAAGATAGTCGGAGCTATAAGTGGCAATAGTTGGAATAGCAGTGGTATCCTGCAAGGCTTTGTGCCACTACAATACGTCTGCGACAATTTTCAACGACACTAGTTCTCTCGGAGAAGAAATTTCAAAAGATTGCACGTTAGTGAATATGTTGCTAACGAACGCTTTACGCCAGAAGATAAGTAAAATATAAAAATCATTGCAGTTTTAAGCCCTCAATGTAAACATGATGCGTCACAAAAAAAATAAAAATAGTGCTACCAGCGTTGTTACTGCATTTCAGGTGAACCGGTATTGCGAAAACGGTAATATGCTTGCGGACAAGGTAGAACTGCACAGCGGTATTTGCACCATCGTGCGGAGGCTTCTTACTGACGTTCTTGTATTCAGATGGCAACCCGTAAGCTGGTTGGCAGGTAGGGAAGTGGCCCCCATTAATTACAAAAGTGTCAATCAAAAACCATTGACAGCGCAGCGTATAAAGAGCTCGCATGTTAAGCTGAGTTGTTTCGGAATGAAACTAATGTATCTTGAGCAAGTAAGACAGAAATCTGGGGACACAAAGAGATATTTTCTCAAAATAAACAAAGTTGATCGCAGTTAAGAAAATTCCGAGTAAAGCTTTTTGTTCATAAGTGTTTCGTGCTTCATTATGTCGATATATAAGAGCAAATTTGCAAATGTATCGAAGTATCTTAAGATACAATTAGGAAGTATCCTATCGGATACAATTAGTCCAGAAATATCTTGTATCTGTATCTCAAATACTTCTTGCCTGAGTATCTTGTACTGTATCGCGATACAATTTCGAAGTATCTTTGCCCAGCCCTGCTTGGCCCTAATGTCAGCCTTGTTACCCAGCATGCTTCTGGGATGCTGTACACAGCATCGACGTAAGGCTTCTTTTCCCCACCTTTAACTGTAGTGATTATCACCAGCTTTGCGGAGAACAGCAGGTTCTTCTGTTTGACGGCATCCATCACGTTAACAAAACAAACGGAGACGCGAACGGTGACCCTGCACAATGGGCCGGCGGCGCAACGACTAGGAATAATGGAGGGAAAGCACGTGATGGCAAGTGGTAGCTTCTACTCGCTCCGCATGGAGCCCTCCTAATCACACCACTCGCTTTCCCAAATGCATGTGGGAAAGTCCCCTTCCGCGAGGCAGGACAAAAGTTTTTGAGGGAAAGCCAACTTCTTGGGGCGTTTTGCGCTGCCCGATGTTCAACGTATGGAGTGTTCCGGCAAATCTTTTTGATGAAGCCATATAGCTTCCTATGCATTGAATGACTGCATGCAGTCAGTCAATGCATAGAAACTTCGTTGACTGCAGTTCAAATGACTGCAACTGACTGCATGAAGGGTGGCAGAACAAACAGGAACTGGCAAGTCGACCAAGCAATAGCGTTTGCCCCAGTGACATCACTAGGAGCACCCAGTTTACATCACAACAAGCAGAAAAAGCACCATGAAAGGAGCACGAGATTTTATTTTTTTAATTCGTGGCGTTCCCACGGCAGTGCCGAAGAATTCGGCAAAGTTAACTGTCATGGATAACTGTACACAGTGCGCATGTTTATATGAAACGTGTAAAAAAATGTCAGGAGTGGTTTAAGGCCCTTTCAGGTACACACAGCTCGCCAAAGCCTCAACCCAAGTGATACCTAACAGCTACACCAGCCTGAGTCCCTTACCTCATAGCATTCACAGTAGTTCTTGAGGCAGCCAGATCGCTTGCAGTTACAGCCTTTGGTATGACGCCGCTCATGGTCTCCTTCTTTGCCTTTGCCTGCAGATGGTAAGTTAAAAAAATAATTTCATATGCATGCTGCAGTGCAATATTCTGGCCATATGGCAAGCAGTGAGGTGTTAGGCTAAAGTCGTAAAGGAACCTTGCAGTCAATGTTCAATCAATCTAAATGCTTAGGCACACAAAGCTCTAGAATGCAGACCTCTCGGGAACAGAACTAGTGAGGAAGTCACCCACCTATCACAGAGAGCATATTTACACAATTTTGAGTCAAACTATTCTATTTATATTTGAAGATCTGGAATTGGGGCTTGACTTGCAATCAAAACCAAAACGTATACCATCAGTAAGGGCAAGACAAACAAGAAATCGAGTACCCTGTGGCAAGGTTCCAACTTTACATTTGCTAACCAGCTATATCTATAGCGTACAGTTACCCAGTGCATTTGTTCGGAAGGTTATTTTGCTTCAACGTTTACAGCATGAACCACAGAGTTGATATACGGCACACAGCTTTTCTGGATGTGTCAGCCGTTGATGCAAAAGCCACTGCTCGAACCAGCAGCGGCACTCATGACAGCGAAAAGCTGTGATTTGTAGGGGTGTGCGAATAGTGAAATTTCACCTCGAATCGAATTCGAATCGAATAGTGCCGAATAGTGGCCAGAAATATCGAATATTGAATCGAATATCGAATAGTATACTTACACGAAATGTGTACCGCCAGTTACGGCAAGACAAAGGGACGCTACGGCGTGTCGACAGTTTTATTACGCACTTGTTCAAAAGCTGCTTTTGTTTCAGTTTTTATAGGTGCACAAGCATGTTGATAGAAGAGCCACCATTCCCGTCAGCAGCGCCACTCTAAACCTCCTAACGACTAACAGAGGGGGGTGCGGTAGCTACTTATTTCCACATGGTCGCGCAATACAGCTCATCTGACAACGTCAATGTTGTGCTTCATCGCCATTGGTGCTCCGGGCCCAAAAATTTTCGGCCGGCCGTTCACAGTAGCGTTTTAACTGCGCACCGGAATGATGGGAGTTTCTGAACTAGTGGTGCGGTGCGGCAGTGGCGACTGCCCAGCGTGAACAAATTTTTACATGCAAAGCTAATCACCGAGTGTTTCGTAAGCCAAAATCAGGTCGTCTTACGGCGTGCGGCATATGCGACCGAACTACGCAAGAAGTCCGTGCCTTTGTTTCGGGGGCGATGTTGTGAAGGATTTGACAGTGTTCTCATGTCTTTTTCTACGTGCGGAAATGGCGTAATCTCCTTTAAGATCAATATGCGCTCGCTTTTCAATCAGTATGTAACTGAAAGTTTAACGAAAGGCGACGTTAGTGTTAGTTTTAGCCACCCCATCCTAACCAAGTTGCGCCATTGGCCTTTGTCGAGTTTTAGATATTCGTCCTGTCGAATTATTCGAAACTTCGAATACTAGCTATTCGAAAATCGAATCGAATTATTCGATGAGGAACTATTCGATTCGAATTCGAAACTCGAATATTCGCACACCCCTAGTGATTTGTCCAGGGAGGTACCATTTCATGACTGCTCTGGGCAAAAAACAGCTTTTGGCACTTGTTCACAGCAGCATTTAAGAGGGCTGCTATTCTAGTACATACTGAAAAATCTAACTGCAAGACAAGATGCAAAACTGGAGCTTCTGAACTGGTGGTGCGCCTTGATCATGACTCTAGTGAGGATGAGTAGGCAGTCCAGCGACTAAGTTAATAAAATTCTATTATGGCATGTGGTTGTGTGTATGGATTGATAAATGGAAGGATATAATAATACAATTGTTGGTGTTTAACGTCCCAAAACCACGATATGATTATGAGGGACAGCATAGTGGAGGGCTCCGGAAATTTTTTTTGACCATTTGGACTTCTTTAACGTGCACCTAAATCTAAGTACACAGGCCTCAAGCATTTTCGCCTCCATCGAAAATGCGGCCGCCGCGGCCGGGATTAGATCCCACGACCTTCGGGTCAGCAGTCGAGCACCATCACCACTAGAGCACTGTGGCGGGTGATGAATGGATGGATGCAAAACTTCATTGAAAAAATCCTGAGGTGTGCAATTTGTTTTTTATGTATGATATTGGGGGGGGGGGGGGGGGGGGGGAATCAACTTACATTTAAATCAACCTAGAATAGTGCTAATATGGTAGGTGAGTGACCAACCCACGCACATACGCATAAAAAAAAAAAATAAGCATATGGAACTTATAGTAGCTGGGTTAGTACTGGTCTGAGTTCGTTTCTGTAGGCAGAAAAAACGAGAGAGAAAGGAAATACAGTCGAACCTCGTTAGTACGTACCCGCTTTAAACGTACTAACGGTTAAAACGTAGTTGCGACGAATCCCCGACCGAGTCTCATAGAGCCTAATGCATTCGCTGACCGCTTAAGCCGTAGTGCTTCACCCTACGCCTACCGGTTAGTGCGTACCCTGCGTACCGCGATAACGTTTTGTGCCATAAAATTTTACTGCGCCGCTGAACTTCCCGACGCCACAATGTGCCGCCAAAGGTTTTCAGTCGTTTCGAGAAGTGCGTAGATCGGTCGATCACCGATTCCGACTTCCGCGCGATTGCGGCGATGCCTTTGCGCGTAGGCATCGGGAAAGAACGAAGGTGAGGCTGCGGCCACCGACGAAAGCGCCAGCATGACTTATCGCCGACAACCTTATCACAATAAGTATCTTCTGATATCTGCTCGGCCACGCGTGCAACGCAGCACTACTTTAAGCCTACTGCACGCTTTTAATAGGCGACAACCTGAACGCGCTGACCCGCCGATCGCTGCCGCCTCGTTGTGCGGGGCCGTGTTCAAGCGCGCGCCGCTTTGTAGAAACGAAAGCAGCTCGCTGTTGCGGAGTTGAGCGTTGCTGGCCGTGGGCGACGAGAAACCTCTTTGCATAGACGCTATCACGCTAAACGCACGCGTACGGTACAGCAAGCGTAGCGCTGTTGTAACCATACTGCACGCTTTTATTGGGCGACCACCCAAACGCGCTTCCGTCCGCTGCCAGGACCGCTAGAGCGTCGCGGAGTGCGCATCGCTTGCAGGAAGTTCGTCATCGCCGCGTTAACCGAACAAGCTCATCTGTGCTCATCGCCACATCTGTGCGCGGTCTGGAGCGAAGTGGGTACAAAGAACACTCCCACGACAAATGCGCGCGTGCGGTACAGCAAGCGGCCCGGCAGTGACGCCGTGAGCCGAGAAGGCGACGCGCTGCACGCAACTAGCCAGGAGACGAGCGGCTCCACGCAGCCGTACCGCGTTTCGCTGGAACTGTGTCAGTTTTCATTTAGTAGCAGATCGCGGTACAGACGCACACACATATATCGCGGAAAGCCGACACTGTCCGTTCTGTTGCTACGTTGGTCACTGCGTATACCGGACCCTGTAATAGTTCCGAAATGCTCCTTGGCGTCGCCACCGCGCGCTGTCAGCACTATTGGACGGTCGTGCGAGAGCACCAGAATCTTTTCTCCCGTTTGGGAAAAAGAAAGAAAAGGCTTTGCAGTGGGTACTTTAGGCAATATTTGCTGTGGCACTGTATTTATCTCTTTGCTGGCGGCGATGGCGTAAGCGAGGACATGCAAATTTTTACTTGGTGGTTAATGCGTACTACCGTTTAGTGCGTAGTTATGCGGCGTTCCCGGCAGGTACGCATTAACGAGGTTCCACTGTATACAAAACAAAAACGTGCACCTTATGCTGCTTGTGACCAGACCAGGGTTGCCAGGTCAAAAACACTCGCATTGAATTGGCAATGATGCTGGACGGACATTCATGAAAAGATTCCACCACCTGGGTTTGTTTATTAATGTGCACCTACTAAGCACATGGGCCTCTAGCATTTTGTCTCAGCAGATAGAAGGTCAGAAACTATTTAATCGGATGCTTTGCAAACTGATCTACAACTTTGCAATTGGAATTTCATGGCCAGCTTTGTGGCTTCAAAAGTTTGTTAATTAATCTCACCTAATTGAGCAATTAAGCAGAACACAAAAAATAATGTGACCTTATCTATGCAATAATCAGCCGGGTGAAGGGAGGAAGTCAACAACATGCATTTGGTCGCGTCGTCATAGAGTGCGTCGGCATATTCTTAAACTTTGGCTAGAGTTAGCTGGGGCACCCTGTATATTGGAGCTGGGCAGTCTTAGTCTGTATAGATCACTGAGATAGGTGGGAAGTGGCTTGGGTAGTGTGATTAGATACGAAGCCAAAACAAAGTTGTTTGTAACAACTTGGTTTTGTATCTTACAGGGACAAGCATCATAGCGCTTGTCCCCATCTGCCATTGCCCTGTTTTCTTGTATTTTACACCATGACCCTCACGTGTACTGATGAATTACATATCAAAATATGTTAGAAAAAAAAAAGGTTTAGCAGAACAGGTCTGCACCAGAGGATAGCAAAACACCAGACAAAGCAACAAAATTCCTCAAGGGGGAAGGGGGGATTACTGCTCAGAGACAGCTGGTACGAACCAATTTTGGGACGAAATGCATTGGGATTCCTTTCTAAACAGGCTCCAATAGCCTTTTGACGTTCCTCTTCATGCTCCAGGTTATTGAAACAGTTATTGCAGTTGCAGCTGTGGCAAAACTCTCCATTGGCAAAACAGTCACAATACCTGCAAACAAGAGACAAGATTCAGTATATGAAAGGACTGAAAAACAGACATTTGGGTGATACATAAAAGATTGGTAAACAGGATATACCGCTATGCAGCTAGATTTAGCTACTAACTGAACATCGACACCACCGTAAAGCGTTATTTGACATAATGACTTTCACACTCAACTTAATTCAAGTGCCAGTCAGTTCAAGCATCACCTAACATGAAGACATTACTTAGCGGAAATGCTTACGGAAGAGCACGGAGCACGGGAATATCTTTTTTTATACTAGAGAATGGCAAGACAAAGTAATCACCATATTACTTCTTGCATAATAAAATGACAATCTGCAGAGGTATTCTCAAATGTAGTAACAAAGTAGGCAGCCATTCGTGAGTACACATTGCTAAGCAACTATAGCATTGACAATGCAATGTGAATTCATGCAATACCTATTTGCTATGTCAAACTTTTTAAAGCCCTGATTCACTGAATGTAAATAAAAGTTTAAGCTCTTCCACAAAAAAGCTGAAATATTCAGTAGATGTGAGTGCCTATCAACTATTGGGAGTAGACAACCAAATGAAAAATGAGGAAATTGAGTTTGCTTTTTTTTTTCTAAAAGCAAATTGACAAGAACACAATTGTTAGCTACTGACCATATGGTCGAACCAGCTCCAACAATTTTTTCCATGTCATCAAAGCACCTCAAACATGCATTGCAGTTACAATATGGTTATATAGACGTAATGGTTGGATTTCAGGCTTACAGATGTGGGACATATGACAATTGGCTCATTCTTATTTGAACATTTTATCTGGGCCGGCCTTGGCTGCACAAAAATGTGTAAAAGGCAGTGCATGAACAATATTGCAATCATCACCACCAGCAGCAGCCAGCTAGATATTCTATCTCCACTGCAGGGGCTCTCCCAATGGTCTTCAATTTACCCAGTCTTTCGCGAGCTGTTTCCATTTCATGGTTAGAAGCTTCTTTTCATCACCCCTCCTAACTTTCTGCCACCCTCAGCTACTTTCCTCAACCCTTCGTACCCATTCTGTCACTCTCACTGACCCCTGATTATCTGTCCTGCACATTACTTGACCCGCCTAGGTCCACTTTCTTTCTCTTAGATGGCAACAATATCAGCCACCCCTGTTCGCTCTCTGATCAACTCTATTCTCTTATTTCTTAATGCTACACCTTTCCTTTTTTGTTCCATCGCATGCTGCACGGTCCTTAACTTTTTTTTTTTTCAAGTTTCTTACTTTTTCCTTCAAGCCTCTGCCCCATATGTTAGTATATTGGTGGAACGCAATGGTTGTACACATAGGGACGATGTAGGGACAACAGTAAGTTGCCGGTCATGATTTGGGAATGTCTCCTGCATGCTCCAGCCAATCCTTATTCTTCAGTGAATTTCCTTCACAAGAGTAGATTACCCTGTTAGTAATTGACCTTGATGTACAGTGAACTCTCAATTGAGTGAACTTCAAGGGACCCAAGGAAATAGTTCACTCAACTGAAAGTTCACTAAACTGAATATTCACTAGAATATGGAACAGCATTGGGCACTGCAGACATTAGAGTCAAAAGTGTGAAATGCAATTTATTTTGAAAAGGAATCTGTAATTTTAATTTGAACTGGTGCCCTTAAAGCGCAAGAAGAGACAAAGCTTTCCAGAGAGTACGTTTCTGTGCACAGCTGCCCCTGGCACATGAAGATGGCCGCACAATACCGATGATGCCGATGAGACAGACAAAAAAAGAAGGGGCGAACTGATGCGCACGTGGCTCGTTTTCGCCGATGGATGGGTGATTTAGAGACGGCTCGCATCGGCTATGCCAGTGCTGCAGTGCACAAAACTTCGTTGAATTGATTTTAAAAATGAGCCTGGGTCCGCGGATCAAGTTCGTTCAACTGAAAAATTCACTATTCTGAAATTCGTTTAACTGAAAGATTTTTGCATAGAATGCATAAGAAAATCGCCGGGGATTTTCTAAAAGTTCGTTATTCTGAAATATTCGTTAAACCGACGTTCGTACAAGTGAGAGTTTACTGTACTTATAACGCACGAGCATCTGGCCGAACAAGCTCCAAGATTCTGTATGGCTTCCATTTTCCACAAACAAATGCTGTTCCCTCATTTGAGGGTGATCACAATTTAGAGAACAACTCTTAGTTGTGGCAGCATTACTTGGCTCACTGCATGACCACACCATCACCGGAAAGCCTTGGCAGAAAACCCACGGCAGAAAAGCCGTGGCCATAAAATGACTGCGGAGCTCACTGTGCTCACTCTGCAGCTGCTCACTGAGCCTTTTGCGTTGTAGGGGATGCAATGCGCTTCAGGTACCACACTTAGCGACCATTAATGCTCTTGCATTTACACATCATATGAATTGCTCAGGTGCCCCCATAGTTTCTTCTTCGAAAAAGTTTGTTGAAAAATCCCTCAAGTGATGAGATTTGATATGAAACAAAAACTGCATTAGCAACAATGTAGTCAAAAGTCAGCTTGACAAATGCCATCGTCATTGCCATCACAAGATGGACACCGCAGTGGATGGGGAGTTTACTGGAGTGACCTAGCCATACGGGAAGGATGGCCAAAGCGCTGGCTCGTGTGGTGCCCTTTGCGGTCAACTGTTGCACCGCGCAGCTCCTATGCCAGACCCGTGGGCTTTCTGCACTCTGGAAGCACGTGGAAAGTGCCGGATGTCTGCTACACATTGTAACTACTTGCGATCAATTTCAAAACAAGCCAATTGGAGGCTAGGCATTTAACTTGAATGGCTTGGTACGACATTCAACTTACCAAATTTTTTTACACGTACTCTAAGTCATGGGGCAGAAAGATAATACAGTAGACTCTCAGTAAACGGAAATCTGTTAAACGGAACTGCTGCTTAAACGGAACAACTGCATCTAACGTAATTGGTTTCATACTTGGATTCTGCACTCCTGTTCATCTCTCAGTAAATGGAACTCCTGTTAAACGGAACACATTTGCTTGGTCCCTTCAGGTTCCGTTTAACGAGAGTCTACTGTATATATAAGAACCATGGCCATACCTACCAACCAAGGGACCTCAAAATTAGGGAGATTTGTAAAGCGAGGCGGGGTGGGGTGGGAGGGAGGAGACGTGAAGGAAGAAAACTGGCGTGTTTTTATTGTTTCTTACCAAAGCAACGTCATAGACAGCTCTGAATGATGATTGCCAGTAAAGATTTCAGATGTCAGCGATCATACTGGTACTTGCAATTATATGGTCAGTGCACGTATGTGCAATGAACAGACAAAATGTGCTGTGTCCTGTGACAGCTGGTAGCCCCTTGCCAATTTTAGTGCACTTTTTCACATGACACCAATGCACTGCAACGAAACTGACTTAAGTGTTCTGCGCACGATAGACCAAGGCTAGAAAATTTTGGAACTGCTGCCCTTTGCTGTCATTATTTTCTTTTTGCGGTGGTGTTAGGGCTGTTTTTCAGGAAATTTATGGCTGTGCTTGTACAATAGAAGGACTGCTAAAAATTCGGGAGTCTCCAGGGAAAATCCGGAGAGTTTACAGGTACGCATGTGCAAAATGGCAGCAGCACAGCCTTGCTCCAGTGCTAGTGCACATGATCAGTATATGTATTATATTAGAACTGTGCACATGAAGAAACGCACAAAATAAGATCACGCATACAAGGAGAAAGTGAAAACAAAATTATTTACATGGGGAAATGGGCAAAATAGCCATGCGTGCAAGGAAAGTAACGAAGAAAAAGTAAGAAAGGAAACTGCAGAGCATGGAACATGATCTTGTAAAGCACATCAAATGCCTGAAAAGGGATAATGAGAGACACAGCATCAGCGCAGCTGGCCAGCGGCTATACACCTATTGCTTATCTCTTATGTTTTGTTAGTGATTTGTGCTGTCTTGCACTCGCTCCATCTTGCAGTATATTCTACATTGGTCATGCCACACTTCACTCTCACAAAGAACCCTGCTCAGGAGGAACGCATGGAATGAGCATCTGCAACAGCCGCAAAAGTAAGGACCACTGCGGCAACAAGCCTGCAAGCGTGGAAGAAAACAAGTAAATTCCCTGTACTGGGAAAGCACAAATGTGCTCCGTGTGCAGCAAGTTGCAGCAGTTTATTTTGCAGAGATGCAGTTTTTAATAGGAGCGGTTTTGTCACGTTATTTGCTAACAGTGGCTCAAATGTCAAGCACGTAGCAGACACCTGCTGCACAGGATGGTCCCTGCTTCCAAAGCAGAGAGCATACCATGGGTTTAACACAGCAATGCTTTTCGTGGTGGTTCACCGCAAAAGCTTGACACTCACCATGTGTTTGCACATTGTTTCGGCCACTCTACCAGTATCCTAGGTCACTCAAAGTTCCCGTTGCATAACAACTATTACACGCCACTTTCACTATGATTATGAGTGCACATTTGAATGATAAGTTACTTTACTTGCTCATCTATTGGAAACCAGTCGCTTCATGTCTTAGTGTCTGAGATTTGCACGCACCGCAAGACAAACCAACGGAATGGCTAGTTTGGCATGTGCTACCATAGGGTTTGCAACTGTTGAGAAGCCATTTGGTAAATGGAGGACATAAGACATGCTATTGAATGTAATGAAGATGACATACACCTAACCTCAATAGAAGACACCGCTGCTTGATCTGGGATATCAGGGAGCTCACTCGCCACGATCCTGAACTCAACAAAAGTTGTTCTGGACTCTCTGAAGAACAGGATACACTCCCAGCAAAGCAGTTGGAACCAGCAACCAGCGGTGACCAAAAGTTATGACGCCATACCAGGCTTTGCTAGATTATTCAAACATATGTGTGCGATGTCGCAAAAACATGGCCATAATGAAAGGAGGTACCGTAATACAGATTGTCACCTTCCTTTCATGTGATTTCAGTTCGAAGCTCTTTTGTTTTTGCGGCGTGCAACGGTTTTTGATATGGGATGTTCATAGGACTGAGTGAAGTGCAAGTGAATCTGTTCTGTGAACCTAACAGCATCGGCAATGACCCACTTTGGGAACACCTGCGGTTTTGATGACAAGCTGCAAAGGCAGAATGGGCGCAATAGCTTGGCTTAACACTTATTACCACAGTCGGCTGGACCTGCATTTCTTTCAGTTTCACGCATGAGGTACGGCCACTGTGAAAAAGACTTCGCTGGTGCAGCATGAAGTCGTGGTCACCTGATCTCGGTTCAACAAAATTTGTTTTTTTAAGTTATTGAAATTAAGCTTTATTTGTACTGGTGTATTACTTGGATATTCATGTTACACTTTGTATGTAAAAATTAATTCTTCAGGGAATATACTTTGCATAAAAGCTTGAATTTCAATTTAACGAAGTAAATTGCCTATTTACTGAGTTCAGTATATGGAGCTTTAACTGTGATTTGTTCTTGGTAGCAATACAGCACTGCCTAAGAGTGATGACACCAGACACCTAGTAAATAATGTTTCATTCCGTAAAGATAAAGTTCGCTGGTTTTGTCTTTCCTACTGCCAAAGTTACAGATCCACTCCAGTGTCATTCTGAAGTGAATGCTTTACTTAGGACCAATAAAATGTGGCTGAGTGTTCAATCCGGGGATATGTTACAATTAGGTCAAATACTGCCACATAAGTCAGTGGAGCATCTTGTTGTTTTCCTTGCCCCTTACACACTGGCTAACTTGACCAATTTCGTCAGTCCCTTATGGTTGAAATTGACAGAAGTAGACTAGGTATTTCACTACTCCAATATTTTTGAATGAGCAAATTCACTTAATATTAATGTCAAAGTGCTGAAATACACTAGGCTGTAAGGGCACCTTAGTATGTCTAACGCAATGAAATATCATGTAATAAGGAATAGGAAAGAAAAAAAGGACACTTGCAATTTGAGGCACTGGGACTTCGTACAGTTGCAGGGCTTTCGAGGCCGAGAATTATCCTCGCATGTTGTCCTGAAAAGAATCGAGTGTCACCAGACAAGCCAACAAAACTAGCATGAATATTTTCACTGAAAGAGTCGTGAACACAATTATGCAACATCCCCGCAATTTCATAAAAAGTAACACATTAGGATCACAGGGAAGATTCGTGCACAAAAGTTGCACTGGAAAGATTGTGAGGCAAAAATAAATGTTTATTTCTTACTATATATACAGTGAACTCCTGTTAAGACGAACTCGGTTAAGACGAATTCTCGCTTATACCGAACAACACGGGACCATTTGTTTGGTTTCCCATAGACTCAATGCAAAAAAAATTCGCTTAAGACGAACCGCCCAAATGTACTCTTCTGTTAAGACGAACTTTCGCGATGATCGACAACGCTAGCGATTCTGCGAAACGAACACTGCAGTCTTGGTGGGGCATTCAGGCGACCGAGAAAAAGCAAAAAAGATGAAAAAAGCACTTCCTGGAGCAAAGACACGAGGGCGCGAGATAAACGAAGAAGACCAGTCAGCTGATAAAGCCAGAATATTCTCTCACCCCCAGCCTGTGGGTGGGTGAGGTGTGGGCTTTATCAGCAAAGAAAGCAACAAAAAGAGTGGGGGATTTACAACTTGGACCCCCAAGCCATTGCGTCCTTTTGTATTCCCCCCCCCCCCGTTCTTCGGCTTCCCAGCTGGAGTACAAAGGAGAACAGAAGAACACAAGAGCTTGGGGCCCCTCCGCCATGGTCAGAGGGGCAAACGCAAGGGGAGTGGGAAAGAAAAAAAAGAAAGCGACAACAGGAACAAAAATAGTCTGTGCATTACAATCACAGGGGTCAGGTGCATTGTCATCGCCATCACACACTGGCGGCCGAGCACATGTATTTTGTGGTCAATTTGCGTTGGTTCGCACGCGTTCTATCTGTTTCCAGTGAAGTGCAAATTGTGATGAGCCATTTTGATTATGGAAGCGCACAACAAAGGAAGGCTATTTTGCACAGTGAATATAGCTGCGTCGTGTCTTTTTCGTGGCGAGGCTTGTGACCGTGAGTAGCCCGATGGGATATCTTCAGCTGCACGTCGATCAGGAAAAGTTACTACGGGCCGAAAACGGGCAAATATCCGGACCTCGAAGAAAACCTTGCAGACTTTCTTAAGCAACTCAGTGTATAATGACTTTGTCAAGGCAAGAGCACGCGACCGAGGCGTATCCAGAAGTGATCTTAGAGCCAGCAAAACAGGCTCACAGAAGAAAACGAACTGCCAGGACAATAAATTTTACATTCTTTGAAGGAAAATTGTGCTTGTCTCTTAATTTTTTTTTCTAATCGTCAACATAGGAGCGTGTTACAGTTTTATCATTAAAATGTGGTAGCAAATATCTTCACGAGCATTTTTATTTTTGAACATGCGAAATCGGGTGCTCGTAAGATTCGTGTATATACTCTGCTTAAAGGCATAGTCTTTATCTAGATGAGCCAAATAAATGCTTTTTCTCGTCTTTTTGCCCCCCATTGTAAGTCTACTCCATTCATTGTTTTCATGTAACATATTTGGATGCACTTGGCATGTTATCATCTCTCTTTTTGGGGGCACTTGTGATAAGCCGAACTCCTGATAAGACGAACAGATGACCGCGGTCCCTTCGAGTTCGTCTTAACGGGAGTCTACCGTATATCTATGTACATCACAGCTGCATACTAAATGAGAGAACCCCTTTTACAGTCTCTGCTCATCAAAACCCATTGAAAAAGTAGCAAAATACTCAGGACGAGGTAAGCCTGTCATAAATCAATAAGTGACGATGGCAGTGACAAGCTGAGGTTGTCAAGAATACTGGATACTGAACAAAAAAATTTAAAAAATAACGAAAGCATTGAAATTCTACTCAGAAGACACAACTGTTTCGATAAACAGAGTTTGTTTCACATATTTTTGAACAGTTGGCTGTATTTATGGAGGATTGTCAGCGTGCGGCGGCTGCATGCCAGCGCGAGCCATGACGTCACTTGTCGCAACAGCGGATGAAGGGTGCACATGTCCCTCTCCGGCTACTTCCCTTCCTTCACCTCTCCTTTACATCCCACTCCCCCCCCCCTTCCACAAAGGCGCTGTGACATGCCCCCTCTTTAGGGGCTCTATCTCACCCGGGAGCATTGTTCGCTGCCGGTGCCATTCGTAGTGGTTCTAGGAACCGTAATGGAAGCTGAGCAGGTTCAGACATGCGGGCGATGGCTGGCATTGTTGGCATGCCCATTCTGAGTACATAAAACGTCGCCAAGGGTCACCTCCTCTAGTACACGGTACGGCCGCTAGACGTGGCTGTTTGTGAAAAATATGTTAAATTCGTTATTTTCCACTAGTTTCTGTGCGAAATGAAGGTTGTGTCTACCCATTTCAGCACCCAATCTTCCAGTTTGGCCGATATTCTCGGCGGCAAAAATTTTGTTCAGTATTCCTTTAAAAGGTTAAGCAATTGTTGAAGGCAGGATAATTACAAAGTTAATAATAATAATAACATCTGGGGTTTAACGTCCCAAAACCACGATATCATTATGAGAGACGCCGTAGTGGAGGGCTCCGGAAATTTCGACCCCCTGGGGTTCTTTAACGTGCACCTAAATCTAAGCACACGAGCCTCAAATATTTTCGCCTCCATCAAAAATGCAGCCACCGCAGCCTGGATTCGATCCCGCGACCTTCGGGTCAGAGAAAAATTACAAAGAAAAATCAGTGATAACTGCAGAGACATATTTGTCCAGCCATGGTATGGTCTTAGTGTTGAAAAATATTCTCACAAAAACTAAAAATTAAGGAGCACTCGGCAAACAAAGCTTGAAAGGACTTGCACACACCCGTTGACCTGAGGCTTAGCAGGAGGCACTGCTGCTGGAGGTGGTTCTCTGTGGTCAGGCCCTGCTGAGACGCTCGCTGTGGTAGGTGCAGTGGCGGCTGCAATAGGCACAAATCCTCCAGAGCTGCCCAGGAGGCCAGTCCCCGTTTGAAACACCACCCGTGATGTGCTTGCTGAAGGGGATGCCGCAGGCTGCGTGCCCTGCTGGAACTGCAAGCAGTATATGGGTGCTCCTGTACCTTGCTCTTCTGCTCAGGCCAGTAAACCAGTTCCTTCAAGGGAAGGATGCTGTCAGTTCACTCATACACCAAGTTTCTGGCCAATGAAGAAGCAACCGGAAAAGTCGGAATGAGCTTGGCTACAGCGATAGCATCTGATGTGCTGTCATCTGACATGCCGTTGGCATAAAAAATCACAGCGAGTGCCAAATGCTAGCAGGCACACCAGAGCCAGTGTTTGTTAACAATAGGTGGTGTTCAAATCCGTACCCCAGTGACAGTTGCCTCTGAATAACAGAAACAGATCTCGAAGGCCATGCTGTTGTGGGCTGCATGTGGTAGGAACAATTGCAGTGTCGAAAACAAGTCATGGCTGCCACGTTTTAGACACCACCTATAAGAAGGGTTACGCACAGTTCCTTGGCAGCTGACTTTTAAAACTGTTTGTTAAAAGACCCATTGGCAGCCTCTAAAGAGCTAGGTGGATGCATGTTCACTCTCAACCAAGGCTCCCAATGAGGCTTTGATGCTTGACAACAAACAGTGCAGTGGCTCAGCAAGTTTCAACAATGCCAGTGCAGTGGAGGCAACTACTACCACTGATCATGTCAAACCAGGTAACACAAGAAAAGATCTAGCTGCAAATGCCTACCTGGGCCACATACTGAGCAGGCACCACCACAAAAGCATTTTGCATGGATGATCCCCCAGCGGAGATGAGCGCAGCTGTGGGCAGGCTACCCAGTTGTCCACCTGGCAGTGATGGGCGCACTGTTGTAGCTGATGCAGGGATCAGTACTCGCTGAGCGGTGGACACTGTCACACCTGTCGACGTACCCTGCAACAAGAGATAGCCAAAGTAACATTCAGAGATGAACTATACTGACTGGGTGCTGCCTTTATTATTTTTAAATGCGAAGCATTTCTTAGCGAACTTCTGCGACTTTGAGCGTATCTATCTATCTATCTATCTATCTATCTAGCCGCCTACGACTTTGTGCTCTCCTGGCCGTTTCGTTAATCGGATGTATACCAAAATTGGTGTGTCATAACATGGCCTTATTACGAACGTAAATGACAGGTCATATCATGAAAATCATGACACGCATGTCATGAACAGCATGATTTACATTCCACGACCTTAGGCTCTTGCGGCCGTTCCGTTAATTTCATATACACCAAAATTGGTACGGCGTGACAAGAATTCATGACGAACATAATGACTGGTCCTAAGATGCAATTCATGACGCGCATGTCATGTGCAGCATGATTTACATGACATGGTCTCTGGGCACTCGCGGCCGTTTAAATGAAGGGATATATACGAAAACTGGTATGACGAGACATTTCTGTATAACGAACATAACTGACACGTGGTAACATGAAAATCATGACATGCATGTCATGTATGACATCATTTACATGCCACGCTCATGGCGCACTCGCGGTCGTTTCGATAGATTGATATCCACCAAAATTGGTATTGTGCTATGTGACTGTATGAAGAACATGAATAACAGGTCGTAGCATGAAAACCATGACATCCATGACATGTATGTCATGATTTACATGCCACGCTCATGGTGCATTTGCGGTCGTTTCGCTTGCATAATATACACCAAAATTGGTATTGCACGACACGACCGTATGACGAACGTAAGTGAGAGGTGGTAACATGAAAATCATGATATGAAAGTCATGTACAACCTGATTTACATGCCGCGCTCATGGTGCGCTAGCGGCCGTTACAGTAGATCGATATACACCAAAATTGGTATTGCGCGAAGTGACTGTACGAAGAACACGAATAACAGTTGGTAAGATGAAAACCATGACATGCATGCCATGTGTCATGATTTACATGCCACGCTCATGATGAATTCGCGACCGCTTCGCTAGCTTGATGTACACCAAAATTGGTATTGCGCGCAGCCACTGTATGACGAACGTAAATAATACGTGGTAACATGCAAATCATGACATGCATGACATGTACGACATGATTTACATGTCACGCTCATGGCGCACTCGTGGCCGTTTCGCTTGCTTGATATCCACCAAAATTGGTATTTTGCTATGTGACTGTATGAAGAACATGAATAACAGGTCGTAGCATGAAAACCATGACATCCTTGACATGTATGTCATGATTTACATGCCACGCTCATGGTGCATTTGCAGCCGTTTCGCTTGCATGATATACACCAAAATTGGTATTGCGCGACACGACCGTATGACGAACGTAAGTGAGAGGTGGTAACATGAAAATCATGATATGCAAGTCATGTACAACCTGATTTACATACCACGCTCATGGTGCGCTAGCGGCCGTTTCAGTAGATCGATATACACCAAAATTGGTATTGCGCGAAGTGACTGTACGAAGAACATGAATAACAGTTGGTAAGATGAAAACCATGACATGCATGCCGTGTATGTCATGATTTACATACACGCCACGCTCATGATGCATTCGCGGCCGCTTCGCTAGCTTGATGTACACCAAAATTGGAATTGCGCGCAGCGACTGTATGACGAACGTAAATGAGACATGGTAGCATGACAATCATGATATGCATGACATGTACGACATGATTTACATGTCATGGTCATGGCGCATTCGTGGCCGTTTCGCTTGCATGATATACACCAAAATTGGTATTGCGCGACGCGACTGCATGACGAACGTAAATGAGAGGTGGTAACATGGAAACATGACATGCAGGTCATGTACGACATGCTTTTCAAGCCACACTCATGATACATTCGCGGCCGTTTCGCTAGCTTGATATACACCAAAATTGGTATTGCGCGATGTGATTGTATGACGAACATAAATGAGAGGTCTTAACATGCGAATCATGTTATGCATGTCATGTACGGTATGATTGACATGCCACTGTCATGGTGTGCTTCCGGCCGTTTTGTTAACTGGATATATACCAAAATTGGTATAGCACGACACGAGTGCGTGATGAACATAGGCGACAAGTCATGCATTGTATATACCTCAATATGCGTTTCATTGGCATGGTGTATACTACATTGTGCATACATGCGTGCATGGCAAACATGCGATATATGGTGGACTACATGCCATGGCATGAATGATTTCATTTGGCTCAAAGACAAACAATGCCATGTATGCAGCTCTTTGCTGGCTGCTTCGCATTACACCGATTCCCACAGTGCGTGGGATCTGCCGAATTTTTTATTAGACAGATCAAAGAAGACCATGGCTAAGGAACAAGTAATTAAAAATTAAATAACTGAATTTTCATTTGCAAACAAAACCATTTTTCAGACAGAAATACAGAAACAAACATGGCGTGGTGAGCACGAAGCCAGCATCCTGTTAATACACCAACAAACCCGTTAGGGCAATACTAGAATGCCATATTTACTCGCGTAATACACACACATTTGTTTCCATATTTTTGGGTCTCATGAAGGGAATGTGCAAATTAGACACAAATTTCAAAAAACACATCCTCAGTAATGTCTACATAGGTCATGGCAGAAAAAGATATTCTAATCATATTCCATTGATTCTATACAAGAAATCTGCCACTTATAATCAAGAAATTGGCTCACTAAAAGTGATAGCAGTGATGATAAGTGTCAATAAATTGTTGAGGCACCTAAACATTAGATACAGATGGAATGATAATTGCTGGGTAGTTCCAACCAGATTGAGCAAATTGCAGCTGGCACATTCCCAGTGGGGCATTAAACATCTACAGCAACCAGGACTTACGTGGTGCACTGCTCCCATTGCTCAGCCACTGCAATGTGGAGCTGCTACTAGCTCTGGCAGTTGTGTAGACTGCACCGTCATTTCTGCTAGTGTTCAGTTAGTGCACTCATTTAGCTCGAGTTCGTCACAGTACTGAAGTCATTAAGACTAGCACTAAGGAACTAGAAATGACAATTCTAGGTCTTCTGGTCTTTATTTCACACTGTGTATCTAGTCAGTGTCACTGTTGGAGGAATCTAACTCTGAGCCATCCCCGTCGCTCTCGCCATCGTTGTCCCAAACGGTGACGCGCTACATTCTGTAAAGTGCATTCAACAGTCTTGTCATCTTGAAGCTGTGGGTTACAATATTGGGCGAAACTATGTCCCAAGCTGCTACTATGCCCTCACAGATGCCTTCAGAGGAGGCATCTTCATCCTCCCAGTAGGCATGATGCCATGTTCTCCACTGAATACTCATTCCACGTGTAGCTCACAAATGTAGTCCCCGAGAAGTTTATTTAGCGAGTTGTCCAAGGGCTGCAGGACTGATGGTAGGCCATCCAGAATAACAGACAGCTTTGTTTTCATGCCCTTCAGCTTTTCTTTGATGGTGTCGACAAGATGGCCCCTGAAGCTGTCGAGCACTAAGAGCAATAGTAGTCGTAGCGCAGCGCCTAATTGTCTTCCTCGGACAGTATCGACCCGGTCATTTGTCAAACATTAATTTCCATGAACACAGATGAGAACGCATCCTTGAATATTTACCTTTGGCAAAGTCATTCACTTAAAAATCATGAAGGGTGGAAGTTTCCTCCCATCAGCTGTCACTGCAAGCATTACTGTGCAAAGCTGTTTTTCTAAGCCTTTTGTTCTTACTGAGACAATTGAGGCACCTTTTTTGCACACCATGGTGTTGTGTAGCAAGCGAAATGTCAGTGGCATTTCATCAGCATTCCTGATCATTCTTCTCACAGACAGGTGATGACATCTCATCAAGCAAGTCACCCAACCTCTGCTTCTCTTGAATGTCGCAGCAGGGATCGCCGCTCTCTCTCTTTTCTTTTTTTTTTTTTTTTGCAATCTTCATTGCTTGAAATTGAAGTATCTTGCAAAACGCAACGCAACTGGAGGATCTGCTCTCTCGAAAGTAGGCTTGTGCGAATATTCGAGCACTTTGAATATTCGAACAAATATTACAGTATTCGAATTTGCTTCGAAACGAATTTAAATTATTGGAAATTTCGAAGTATTCGAAGTGAATGAATAGACATATATCGACCGCATGTAACCCCCTGTAAAGCTGGTTTCACTGCAGTGGAGAGGTGCTATGCCGCGAATACACCTATCCAAGGGAAATCCGCACTGCCACAAAGCCCCACTTCAAGGTTAAATGAACGTATTACCCTCACATTGATTCATCATTTTTTAAGTTTAAAAGCTTGAACAATACCGGCTTATATGCTCTAAGTATAGTAAAATTTAAAACGTAACATATTTTACAGGTTATCACTTGCATTCTACTGAATGTCAAACCCTGCTACTATTAAAAGTTGCTTCCACTTCCCTTTGAACCAAAAAGAATGACATTTACACATGCCTTGTTTCAATTTTTTTTTAATTTTGCGCACGTTAGTTAGGTCGTAACAAATATACTCATTTTTCTTTACAATATGTGATATATACTATTCGAATTCGATTCGAAAGTATTCGACCAAATCACTATTCACTTCGAATTCGCTTCGAACCTAAAATTTACTATTCGCACAAGCCTACTGGAAAGTACTTGACCAGTTCCTCTTCAACAGCGGAAAATATTCCTTCTTTGGGTCCACGAAAGGCTTTTCTTCGTGGTTTTGTATTGCTTAGCAGAGAATTCTGTTTCCACCAGCAGCACACAGAGTTCTCTAAGGTAATATGTTGGGCGAGTTGGTTTCTAGCTTCCATATTTCACAGCGCAAGACGACAACACAGTAAGGAACACAAGACACACGGAGCGCCGACTGACAACAAATGTCAGTCAGCGCTCCGTGTGTCTTGTGTTCCTCACTGTGTTGTCGTCTTGCGCTGTGAAATATGGAAACAGAGTTCTCATTGACTCTGAGCAACTTTTCTAACATTTCTAACAAGATAGAAGAACAATACGGCACACTAGCTTGCACATGCATTTATTGCTGTGCAATTCTCAGCAGCTAGATTTTATGTCATACCTGACAACCTGAGCAGCTCAAAATTTGGGAGACTCGTAGAATGAAGTGGGTAGGGGCGATCACAACCAAAGAAAAAGAAAACTTGCGTACATTTTGATTGTTTCTCAGGGTCCCACCAATGTCATCGACCATTCTGAATGATCGCCAGCAAAGTTTTAGATATATCACCAATCATGGTGGTACCGGCAACTACACAGCATGTGCATACGTGTGTGATTAAGAGACAAAATAAACATAAGAAGGGGAATATTTTTTTTCAAGGAGCTCGTTTATGTGTTAGACACAACCAAATGAATCAAACACACAATTAAGCCTGAAAAAGCATAGAGGACATTAACTGTTATTTTTTAACTGTAATGTAGAAACTGTGACGGAAACTGGAATGAACTGGATGAAAAATTACCCTTTCTGTTAGTTGGATCTGAACCCACAACCTCTGAATTACGCGACTGATGCTCTAACAATTGAGCTACGACAGAAGGCGCTTCCCCGTCCACTTCATTGGAAATACCCAATGAAGTGGACGGGGAAGCGCCTTCTGTCACTCATCCCTGTGCCATTTCACAACAAATAAAGATACAACCATTTCGTGTTTTTGCACTTAGATCCTGAAATATTGGTGAGTGCCATACCATTTCGTGTTTTTGCACTTAGATCCTGAAATATTGGTGAGTGCCATAAAGCTGTCCATATTAGTCTGCACATCATACCGATTTTTATAATTGGTTTTTTTAAAAGTTGTTAGTCAGACAATATGTACAGGTCATTTCAGAAAAAATTTTGTGTGCGTATTTGAATATTAAAAAATAGCTTTACAGCAGAGAATGGGCCCTTGTGAATATATCCTTATGCAAAAATCTTGATGAACTTATGTCTAATTCCTTAAACAACTTTGGGATGACAATGAAGGTATCCCGTGTTGTAACTCAAGAACTACAACAGATAGCACAAACCGATTTCAGTTATGATACTAGCATAAGAAATCACATCTGCATGCCCAATTTCATCACTTTATCCTTCTAAGTAACAAAAATAGTTTTCATTGCCACGTTCCCCCTTAACACGAGTTCCTCATTGAGATCAAAAATAACACGCCTGTAGCGAAGCCTTGGAACTGTCTAATGTGTTGCGCTCTCCAGCACCTTCTAGTGGGTCATCCTCTTCGGCTCCTTCCTGAAAGAACGCTGCTCACGCTAAGAGTCCGTGCTTTGCCTTGACTGTCACCATTGTGTATTGTCGCTGAGTGCCGTCAAACAAACGCCTTAACGAATTGGTGGAGATGATGTGCCCTCACAACAACTTCGGATCCCCATTTGATGCCCCTGGAACTTCGATCCCGTACTGCCATCTACCATGCCTCAAGGCACCGCCCAGCAAATGCCACCTCTCGCACTGACCACTTGTCCCAGTGTCCACAGTATCCGCGACCCTCATGTCTTCACCGGCACGGATGGCACCGACGTGGAGGACTGGCTCGCGATTTACAAGCACGTGAGCGTCCCTAATAAATGGGACAAGGCAGGCAGACTGAGCAACTTGGTTTTCTAAATCGTGGGTGTGGCAGGCATGTGGTACAACAACCATGCATCCGATTTTCCGACATGGTTCGATTTCAAGACCGCCATTGTCGACGTGTTTGGCCGCCCTCCCGTTCGTAAGCTGCAAGCCGAACAACGTTTACGTTAATGGACCCAGCAGACCGGTGAATCCTTCACGAGCTAGATCAAAGACATCCTTGACTTGCGCAAGAAAGCCGACGCGAGACTGTCGGAGTCTGACAGAATCAGGAGTGTTATGAAAGGCATTGACAATGATGCCTTCACCATGCTGCTCACCAAAAACCCTTGCACAGCAGCAGAGGTCATCACACTGTGCCAAAGCTACGAGGAGCTGCGCCAGCAGCACATGATGACCCATCAACCGCCATCGCGCAATGGTGATCTCGCTGGCTTGTCGGCCATTTCTGACCACTCTGCCTTGCTTGCCGAAATCAAGTTGTTCGTGTGTGAGCCCGCCAGATCTCTCTACTGGCTTTCGCTCCACGGCAACATGCTGAACAGCCATCAACTACACACTTCTACAAAGCCACATGCAAACGTGGTGGCAGAGCTCCACTGACTAAAGGCCAAACCAGAGGCACACTTTTCTCCCTTTCATACGGTGAGGGGTGGAGAAAGTCCCGTGAGCCTCTAGAGAGCTGTTGGGATTCCTCAAGGCCACAAAACTTAAGAACCGCTGACCTTTATTATCATTATCTTTGTTATTTTCTTTTAACAGTGGGGTTAGGGTTCTTCTTCAGGAGGTTCATGGCCTTACCTGTACAATCAGGAGGATTGGTGAAAATTTGGGAGTCTCCCAGACAAATTGGCAGAGTTGGCAGGTATGTAACGTGTTCATATTGAAGATACAGAAGAAATCTATCTTTAGATTGACCAATCTCACAGAGTAAGAGGCAGAATTCGAAGGTTGAGAGTTTCGGCCCCCCAACGGCAAAGGTGTTTTTTTTGTCCACTTAAATTAATTTCCATTTATGTCATAATTATTACACTACAGTTAAAAATAGCAAATAATGTCCCCTATGCTTTCTTCCACTTATGTGCCGTTAAGATTTCATCATGTTGTGTCTAAAAAACAGGCCCCTCGAACAATTCGCAATTCTTTTTATCTTTCATAGTAGGTAAGAGTAGTCCTTAACCGCTTCAGGGTTTTCGCCGTACATGTACGGCAGAAGCTTCCTGGTACCAAAGGGTTTTCGTCGTACATGTACGGCATAGCGTTTATTTTTAAAACGCGCGCCTTTTTCGATCATTTCTTTTGTTTGGCCTGTGCTGCCACACTTCGGGAATACGTGGAATTTTTTTTATGCGCCGATGTCTCTACGTTGTATTTTTTTTTTCGCTTCCCAAAACGGCACGCCGCCTATCGCTTGCCCATCCGAACGCGTTCGCGGTGCAGCTGGTTTAAAGTGCGCGCCTTTTTCGATGATTTCTCTTGCTTGGCATGTGCTGCCACGCTTCGGGAATACGTGGAATTTTTTTCATGCGCCGATGTCTCTCCGTTGTTGCTTTTTTTATGCTTCGCAAAATGGCGCGCCGCGCGCCAGCTATCGCTTGCGCAACCGAGAGCGCCCGCGGCGTGGTTTGATTTCAAACGCGCACCTTCTCCCATTTCTCTTGCTTGGAATGTGCTGCCACGCTTCGGGAATACGTGTAATTTTTTTAATGCGCCAATGTCTCTCCGTCTTTTTTTTTTTCTTTCCAAAGAGGCGCGGCGGCTTGTAGACTCGCATCAGAAGGCGCGCACGCGGTCCGGCTGGTTTCAGTTTTGTCCTTCAGGTGGTTTTCGCTTCTTGCGCCCGCAAAGCTGATGGCTGTTTGGCTTCTAACCTCTCAAAGGGTGACCGCGTGTTACTCTGTCGTTTATTGCACCCCGGCGCGCGATTACATCTGTTTCCGTGCGGCGCTAAATTACACAAACGACGCCGCCGTGATTGCGTTTCCTGTTTTGGGGTCTCGGAAAAACTAACTACGTCTTGTTGGCGATAAGACGAAGTATTACTGTAGCTTTTTCACTCGTTTTGCTTTCCGGACGGGCGCACAACCATAGAGTTTTCTTCCGTGCGCTCACTGACGCAGTTCGCTTACGCTATGGAAGCGCGCGCCGGTTGCTCTGCTGCCGGTGAGTCGAGCAGCGATTCTTCCGATGCGGACTATTCCCCAAGTGCCGAATCAGAATCTGATTCATTGGATTTCAGTTCGTCAGACGAGGATTTTTTGACGAGTTCAGACTCCGATGACGATCAAGGAGCGGCATCTGAAACGTGTGTACGGGGAGCCATGCTTCAAAGGCTATCACATGCTGAAAAGTTTTTAGTGTTAGAGCACGAGCGTTTTTAACCGGAAACGTACTCCGGTGTGCTTATTTTTGTATGTTTGTGAGCTATGTTTAATACAATGCATAATTTTTATTCATAAAAAACTGTGAAGCTTTTTTTTTAGGATTCTGCTTGATTTTACAATAAATAAACCATATGTATGTACTAACAACAAAACTGAATTTTTTGTCACTTTACGGACACGAAAAAAAATTTTAGACAATTTTTTTCTTAATCGTCTGAAGAATTTATTTCAGCAATAAAAAAATTACACATTTTTGGACTGGATTTCACGAAAAAATTCGACCCTCAAAGGGTTAATGGGAAAACAAACAAACAACAACACAAACCAGGTAGATGGACTTCCTGTTTTTTTTCTTTGCTTCGAGTTTACCACGTCACACCTCTCCTTTCAAGGCTTTCTTACCTTCATGCTCACAATACTTGGAGCTTTAGATAGAGCTGACATCATGTTTAGCTACCCCCACCCCACCTCTCTACAGGTCATAGAAATCATGAACAGAGTGATAAAAAGATATGAATGCCCTTGAGTAAGACCATTTTTGCGATGTTCACAAAAGATGGAGGAGGAAAAAAATGGAATGCCTTGCAACAATCACTCTTTAAGCCCTGCAACACAGATGGGAGCAAAGTAAACAATGAAGCACTGTTTAGCATTATTGGCACAGGCCCTTGTGGGGGCTTCGTCAAGGCATGCACCACTTTCCAAAAGGCCAGTCGGCAACTATGCCGCATCCGTCCAGTACTTTTCTGTTTCATGAATAAAGTGACATCATTCCCTCACAGTGTTAGAACTACGCAGCAAAACTCTTCATCCGCCACCTTATAGAACATACCTGCTGGGCTGAAATAGCTGGGGCAATGGGCACTGTCAACCGTACGCCAGCAGGCAAAGTTCCACTGGCAGTGCTTGACGCGACGGTCACAGGCACTGCTGGCACAAGAGGTCTTGCTGTGGTTACAGGCACAAGGGTTGCAGGCTTGGCTGCTGTGAATTCCAGCCCCATGAAAAAAACAGATGAAAACAGAGGTGGTGCCAAGGGATCACAATTTGCAATCAGTAAAATGTACAGTAAGGGCCGCAGGTGACAGCACATACCCAAAAGTAGCATCACATACTGAAGTTTCTGTGCAAGTGGAACATAACACTTGCATGCTGAAATTTGAGAAAGCACGTCACATCAGAGTATTCATAACAGTGCTTCAAATATATGATGCAAGGTTTCATATGCAGCGTATGGCAAGATCAACCACTAAACAACTGAACTGCGCAGGAAAACCATCTTCTCAAGGGCTTTGGCAGAATGCAGAGATTTATAGGCACGAATGCAGTTTGACTGGCGAGAAACAAAATGGCATGACAAGAGTTTCCATAAAGCACTGTTTTTTTTTTTTTTTGCTCAAGCAGTGTATCCATTATCAGCACAGAATAAAAAGACAAACTATGGGCTAACCATGTTTTCTGCTATTGTAATGCATTAAGAGCTGGATATATTATTTTCTAAAGGTTTTACGTGGTGCTATTGTGGACACTGTAAAATTCCGCCATATTGTCAAAATCCGTCGTTGGTCAACTCTGATTGGCCCAGAGGGCTGCTAAGGCCTCTCTTTTTAGCTTAAAAATACCACCATTATGAAATCTGACAATAAGGCGGAATTTGACAGTGTTCAGAATAGCACCCACAGTGTGTACCCAAAACTGGAGGTCATGAATATGAACACGGGGTGAAAATAATATTAAGGCATAATCATACAGTTTGTGTACAGTATATCAGCGCATAGCATAAGAAGATTTTCTTTGTGCTAAAATTTCTTTACTCAAAAAGACCTTTTGCTTTTGAAGTTTTGACCTATAGATGGCTGGCAGGATAGTCATGTACACCAAGCAAAGGGAAAGAGCCTTTATAATATGAAAACATACGCAGCAGAAAAACTAATGGAAATTCCTTGCACTAATACCATATCAGCTAGAGGCAGGAATGCTGCCAACATCTCCCCATTAAAAAGCATTATCAAGTTATACAACTGAAACAAAACCGAAACTTTTTATTGACACCACAAAGAATGATAGGCAACGAAGAGAGAGGATAATTAGGCTGCATCCAATTTGCGACCTTACACGTGGGGAAGGGGACAGAAAAAGAATGTGGAAAAAAAAGGTCACAGTTTCGCCGCAAGGGCAAAGCAACGAATGCAATAGCAAGAAAAGCAGCCCGTGATGGACGCGCTGCTATGCTACAGAAACATCTACCCCCCGGCAGCAACTAACGCGCGAGCAGACAACGGAAGGGCAAGGTTCTCCCTGCGCAAATATTAGAAGAAGCGAGCGAGCTGGCCGACGACTTTTAAATGCACCCGTTGCGCTCCTCGCGCCATCTCGCTGGTAATGAAGAAACGCTTATAAGCGCCTGCTGTCTCTGAGTCCTGCCAGCGGTAAAGGTGTGTATATAACCCTCGCCGTTAGCTATCTGAAGGATCTGCGCTTTGTGGCGTAGTGGTTAGCGCCACGCGCTGCGAAGCGAGAGGTCGCTGGTTCGATTCCGTGCTTCGGAAGCATTTTTCTGAATTATTTTTCTTTGGGACTTTTATATATATATATATATACACACACACTTATACGTATACGGTGCATGACGGCGGCAGCAAAAACCAGCAGAGACTGTCCATATAATTGCTATTGCAATAAAAGAAGGAAAGAGAAAACAAGTGATATGCGTGCACACATAGCAGCATTCATCGCATATGCACAGACAGTCACAACTGAGAACTTTTTAGAGCCCAGTAGTTTTGAGAATGTAGTAGAGAAAATAGGATCCATGATGTCAATGAAGGCACGCGTGGACTGGTAGAAAGGTATCCAGAACTTGCAGTGCACTTCAAGTTGATGGAGTTGTCATTCTGCTGAAGAGTGTGCGAACCACGCCTTATCAGTGCCCTCAACACAGCCAGGACTTTAGGTCTTTTCCATTGAAATCACCAGTAGCAAAGTACAGTAAAACCTCATATATTCGAACGTGGCTAATTCGAAATCCCGCTTAATTCGAAGGATTTGTGTGGTCCTGTACTTTGCAAAGTAAATTTGAGTGGATAACTTGAAGCGGCAGTCAGCACCAGCCCGGTTAATTCAAAAACTTTGGGTTCCATGTGCCGATTCCCGATCCCGATTTCGCCGCAAATCCGCGGAAACGACGGCCGCTGGGAGCCACAAAGCAATGCAATACAATGTAGCGATACTAATGAGTGACAGGTGAAGCATCCCAGCCTCGCTGCTGGAGTGCTGGGGTGCCGGCAGCGCAAAAAAAAAAAAGAAAAGCGATTTCGTGGTTAGCTGAATTGTGTGCCTGCGGAAAAGAAGACGTGCTTCACTGCAACACAGCGGTGACACGCGGGCAGCATGTCACAAGCTTCTTGTAATGTCAGCGCTTCACGATTTACCCATTCTTTCTGGGAAAAGAAAAAATAATAAAGAATGGTGTGATGGAATTCGCGATGCATGCAAAACCTTCGATTTGCAGTTGCTCCGGCAATTGGTGCACTTGCACTGCTGGCGAAGTTATTGCCTGCAACGCCCCCCCCCCCCCCTCCTACTTCGAAAACTCAGTTCGAAAACTTCAATGATCATGTTTTCCAGCCAGAACACATAGTGAATTCTGTCGCACTGGCCTGTATTAAATTGTTTATTTTACCAGAAAGAACGGGCGAATGGTCGCACCATGAAGCGTTGACGCCACGAGCAGCAGGTGACATGTTGCCCGCACGTCACCACTGTGCTGCAGTGAAGCACGTCTTTCCCACAGGCGCGCATTTCAGCGGACCACAAGACTGTGTTTTGTTTTGTTTGTTTTTTTCCTTTTTCTCACTAGCAGCAGCGAGGTTCGCTGTTTTCTCGGGATTGCGGCAAAATTGGGACTGGGTATTACAGGAAAACACAACCCTTGGGGTCTCAAACTAGCAGGAACAGCAAACGACCACCTTTGATTACTTTCAGTAATTCAACAAAGTTCTTTGCATCCCACTTTTTGTATGTTTTGTTAATTCGAAAACCCACTTAATTCGAAGATTTTTCACAGTCCCAGTGACTTTGAATTAACGAGGTTTTATTGTATATTGCAGTAAATCTTGTGCCAATTCTTTATAAGTACAAAACTGTGGTAATGAGCACCAAACGACATCTACAGTTTCTTTCAATGCCTCCTAATCTTTTCAGCTTTCTGACTGTAGTGCCGCAAACGAGAAGTCTGGCGATCCGGTTGAGTAGAAAATTGTCGCGAGTCCAGACTAAGCAGCGGCATTCCTAGATTTCAGTCAGCAATGCGACCATCGTTCCAACTTTCTGGTGGCCCTTTGTATGTTTGGCTGCCCATATCATCTAGTTCAATACGCACATTTTTTTTTCACTAGCAGGCAATCTCTTGATGAAGCTTCGTGCAATCCATGGCAGTAAGAACATTTCACAGCAGTTGCTCAGCAGGATTCTGTGTTGCATGGCTCTGCACATAGGGGTCCAACTGCCACGTTCTTGCAAACCCCACTCACACGACCCGTTTTTCGGTATGTACTTACAGCACTGTGGTGGTCTTGGTGTAAATGGACAGACAACATTACGAAATTATCCTACCTTCATGTGGGATGGTAAAGTGTCACCTATGAAAGGCTCCCTGCAACAACTTTTCTAACACAGTCATAAAACACTGCCGATCAATAGCCAAGGAACATGTGAACATGCGAGCAAAAATTGGTGCAATGCACATAATAAGAATTTGGTATTTCGTTCCTTTAACAGCTGAAAATTGTTTGTTCTCTTGTCGGCAAAGAAGAAAAAGAAGAGAAAATGCTCAAGTTACGCACGCTGAAGTAGCTTCTTGCCCCTTTGTCACCCCTCCCCTAGGTAGTCTCCAGTGCACTTATCAGGACAAAAGAAGAAAAGGTGCTTGGAATGTGTGACAATCCCTGTAACTCCCCTCGTACTTATTATATTCAACAAATTTTTGCAGCAAGCAATTTGCGAAACAATGAACTTCAATAGCGAGGGCATTCGATGATTACTTGAAAAAGTTTTGCAGGGCCCCTAGAGGACAACCTTTATGCAATGCGAGATGCCATAGACAGACTAGGCCAACGCTGCTATGGTCGGTAACTGGCTTGATCAGTACTGGAGGGTCAGTAAAAGGAATGGTGATGTCACCATCATAAATTACACCAATCACAATGTCTAGTTCAGCAGGACGTGGGCCTGGACCTTGATGCCACCGAGGCCTGTGATTCTGCCCAGAGCAAGCAGAGAGGTTGGTGGCCAAGACATTCATGTAGGGGTTGAGTCATCCTTGATTTTGTTTGGCATCAGGGACTCAAGTTTCTTCTAGATGGTCTGCTGGTTCAGGTGCCTCAAATTGTCTGATGGTGTCACTGGCACAAATAAGACCGTGTAGCGTGTTGAAGCACCAATTAGCTTTGCAGTCGACACGGTTGAAGGTTTTGAGGTTCCTAGATATCTTATTTTTGCCTTACAACTAGGGGTGTGCGAATATTCGAAATTTCGAATATTTTTCGAATAGTGTTTGCTATTCGATTCGATTTGCACTGAAATTTTACTATTCAAACTATTCGAACTTTCCAAAGACAAATGCAGTCAACATCCGGTTGAAAGTGACCCCTTCAGATTTTCAATATGCTTCACCTCATTACATTCTCGTATTGCGGCAAAGCTGCCTTTCAAGCTCCGTTACGGTCGAACTTATAGCCAAGAGACAAAGTCCGGTTGGAAGTGGTCCCTAGATTTTCAAAATGCTTCACCTCATCACACCCCCGTATTGCGGCAAAGCTGCCTTTCAAACTCCGCTACGGTCGAACTTAGGCAAGAGACAGTCAACGTCCAATTGGAAGTGGTCCCTAGATTTTCAATATGCTTCACCTCCTCACACCCCCGTATTGCGGCAAAGCTGCCTTTCAAGGTCCGTTACGGTCGAACTTAACCAAGAGACAGTCAACGTCCGTTTGGAAGTGGTCCCTAGATTTTAAATATGCTTCACCTCATCACTCCCCCGTATTGCGGCAAAGCTGCCTTTCAAGCTCCGCTACGGTCGCAAATGTATTAACTCAAGAAAACGCTGGTTCCAATATGGAGGTGAAAGATGTGGCAGAGTTGGGGGCTCAATTAATGCTGTTTTGGACCTGAAATTTGGGCAGGAAGTCCGAAAAATCGGACGCCGAAGCTTTTTAGAATCCAAAATTTCAGATGTTCTTATATATCGACGTCTACGAGGCAGATTTGGAACTCCGGACTTGAAGGGAGCACACCCTTGTCCGCCACATCAGTTGGGCTTTCACAGAAGTTGAAAGAGGAGGAGAGGCTGAGGAAATGGCATCTCTGCCTATCACGTGTAAGGTGTTGTCGGCAACACTTTGGTTGCACCAAATCATGTATATAAATACAATTCGGCTTCTACATTGCCTCACACTTGATAAGAAAGACAACTATGAAATATGACCCCACCAGTGCTTTATCAACCTAGCGAAAAGAAACACTTTCATGTTGCAATCTCACAAGAACATACTTAGGGATTCTCTGCAACTTTTTCTGTAATTTCACTTCGAATTATTCAAAAAATTTTTGAGAAATATTCGAAAGTTATTCGAAATTATTCGATTCGATTCGCACTCAATCTTTATTATTCGAATTCGCTTCGCACTCAATCTTTATTATTCGAATTCGCTTCGCACCCAAAATTTTGCTATTCGCACAGCTCTACTTACAACTAAGAGCAGGCTAACGCCTGCTCTTAGTCATAAGGCAAAAATAAGATCTGAATTACCATTTGAATTACCAATGGCTACGTGAAAAACATGAAAAATCAGCAACAGTCGCCAGGTAAACAAACCACTTTGCAAGAGGCACACTTCATTTCATCCTTCTACTGACACCAGAACTTTCAATCACATGAGAGATGAAAATTTTAATCCAGGAAAATTAATTTTTTTCTGCCACCCAGCCCAAAAGGGTGGACACTCCATTTCCACAAAACAAAACTGACATAGAATAGAAAAAAAATTGTGTTTAACAATTTTGACATCTTGATGAACAGCTGAACAAATTGAGGGCAGGATGGTCAGCTATGTGCTGCTCAGAACCGTAATTCCAAAACACCCTACCGTATCCAACCATTTGAATATGAGAGAAGCAGGAAGTTAATCAGCCTAAGCATAGATTGAGAGGAAAGAGCTGAAAAAAATAAAGGCTTAAATTAGAGTTAGTGTTAGTTTTGAGAGTCTGCACTGATGTTTTAAATTTGTTTCACAGCAGATGACTCCCCAAATGTTTCTCCTGACAGTGAGCACAACCACCACTTTAGTAAAGCCATTCTATATCTGTGCTTACCACCAAGGACTGTGCTGGCTTGTGTGGTTGCTGCAGGAGCAGTGACCAGGCGCACATAGTGAAACTTGCTGCCCGGCACTTGCACAGCTGCTGAGCTGCTGCTCACAGATGTCACAAGGCTGCTGGTGCTGCTTGTAGCAACTGTACCACTTGAGCTCGACGTCTGAACAACGGCAGCCACTGTGCCGGCCCTCGACACTGCTTGACCAATCTGAAAACATCAAGACAACATTTTTTTATTAAACCCACACCATTGAAAGAAGGTGCATACCACGCTATTTCAGGTAAACACAAAACCTCCAGGCCTGCGCTGAAACCGCAGCACAGTCACAGCGAAAGCTGGAAAAGCGGAGTTTCTAGAGCCCGTTGTAAGCTCTCTTGGGGCTACAAATACAAGTACACTAGCAAGGTATCCACTACGCCATAAATCACAATTTTTGTGAAGTTGGGAAGCACCTACTAAGCCATTATTCATCATTCTGTGGGGAAGCGAGGCACCAGCTACACATCTGTAAGGCATTATGTGCACTTTGTTGACGTGACGACTGATGACGATGAAGAATTATGGCGGAGCCCTTTGTAATGGGTTGGAAGCACTCAACAACCTACTCGTTGCGCAATTCGCATTGTGTGACGCCTGGTTACAGAATTTGCGTTGTGCGACGCTTGGTGTTTATTTTATTCTTCTACCACGCTATATTGGATATGTTAGTGTGGTTCCTTCCCGACATGAAGCCTGTATAGGACCTTTTTACAAAGCAGTTTCAAGCACCGGCATGGCTCAGAGGTTGAATACTGGGCTCCCACGCAGAGGGCCCAGGTTCGAACCTCATTCCATCCTGTAATTTTTTTCTTTCTTTTAATATTTTTTTATAATTATTTCGAGCGATGGTGGTTACGGACACCGGTGGCAGCGGACAACTACGGCGCCAAAAACAGCTGCTCAAATGATCTCATAACAGCTTTCGCTGTAAAAGGTCACCATGTTTACTAATGTAATTTGCCCAATATGTCTCCTGATTTAGTGCTACAAAGCGGAGGTGCACTAACTGCGTGCAAATTTTGTTGACACATCCTCAGAAACATCTTGCAAGTTTAACACTGTAATGCCCACGGGGTAGAGCTACTTTTACTTAAGGGAATTCGGTCGGTACCCCTCCCCTTCACCTTCCGGGTGCATTAGGTCATTTAACTTAAAAGTGGACTGCGCTTCATGCATGACACCGGACCCACAACCCTCCTTACTATACTTTATTGACTATAGTGACCAACCCACATGCTCCGATCACGTGCAGAAAGTTGCCACATTTGCAAAATTTTAGCACAAATTGCGCACCTTTCTTTCAAAGTCCTCAGATGAGGAAAAGGAAGTGTGAAAGTTACATGCTAAGTGTACTGGAACACCTGCAGAGCTATTTCGAACATGGCCATCGTAAATTGACCCCTTGAGGAAAGTTCAAAGAGACAAATTAGTTTTTCAGAACCCAATTTTTCAGACAATTTCATGTCCCCAGGGAGTCTGAAAAATCAGACAGTGACTGTACATACACAGACGGCTTAATTAAAATCTTGCTATTTGGGCACTCCTACAAATAAGCACATCTGTAACCAACCAGGATATTCACAAGTGTTAGTAACTTAAATCAAACAGTCACTCTTTCCTTGTACAAGTTACCATGCAAATGTACAGGGGGCTACAGAGAAAGTTAAACTACATACACTGCACCCCCATAAAATGAAGTTTCCCTCAGCATTTCCACTAGTATAGAAAATGAATATAGTGCCTTCACGATATATGGCACAAATTCAAGCTGGACCCCCTAATGAGGCTGAAGACATCACCGGTTTAGGCACCAACAGATGGTGAATGAATTACGTTATTTGTTCTTGCATTGGCTGGTGCACCGAGAAAGAAACAGCACTACGATATAATTCCTCCAAAGACTGCTGGCTGCCCACTTCTATGGGCAAGCATCGGCTGCTTTAACTGTTTCACCACAGCTGGGGCAAGCAGGCACTTTTGCCTCCCAAGTGTAGCGTCAGCCCCTGAGGAATTGGCACACATGGAATCCTGAGATTTCTGCAGCACAACTAGTGAAGAAAGCCCTGTTTTTTTGCAAGCTCGAAATATGGGCACTCATGTTAAAGATTGTATCTTTAAAGATTCAATCCAGTTGTATGATTTATTTCCAGCAGCTGGACAGTGCTTCATTTTTTTTTTTCTCCCAGGAATCATCCTACACATATACGAAGCTCAATCCACACTTGCCATACAGCTTTGCTTGCTTACCGAAGGCTTAAGCAGTACATTCACTTTTCCAGGCACAGGCACAATGGTAGTTGTCGGCGCCGTCGGTCGGGCTGTAGATGTGGTGGCAGTGTTCGTAGAGCTTGCAGCAAGTGCTACCCGACTGGTCCCCACATTCAGGCTGGTAATCATCGACGATGTTGTGGGGGCAGGAGCAATCCTCTGAGGGGACTTTCCAACATTTATGGGAATCATGGCAACTTTCCCTCCAAGCTTCATTGGGGATACCACATACATGCCCTGCGCAGAAATACAAGTGAATGCGTGTAAATTTGTGGCAGTGATGAACCTCATGTATGATTAGAGTCAGGTGCCCAACACAGCTCACGATAGCGATAGGCACCCCGTCAAAACCAAGCTGGGAAATCGTGGTAATGTCTCTCGACATGCCACATTATGCAAACCCAAACAGCAGGTGGAGTGTAGCAGTCAACTCTAATAAGACGACATTACATTTATTGGCATACATGGCTACTTCACAGGCACAAATAGCCCTCACAGTGTCTGAAAGAAGCACTGCTGCAGCACAAGAAGAATTGTACAAAAGATAGCCTACTACATACAAACAAAACTGAAGTTTTTAATGAGCACTAACGCTTGGTGTATTGTTAATATCAAGAAGATTAGTAGTTAATCAGTACTACTTAGTAGTACTAAGATAAATAGGCAGAATAGAAAAATTACTAGCAATTTCTTCAGATGACTGGCTACATGCAGAGAGTTCGTTACAAAAAGGCTGCCTTTGTTAGCAAAATTAATTTTTATTGTTAGTAGACCCACATATAAACACATGTGCAGGAAAGCGTGTGTATGTGCATAGGCCCAGTTGCAGGCACATTTGCATACCACTGTTTACACGGCTTCTCACAGTGTCAGAACTAAAATAAGTGGCTACCACAATTACGTTAGCATAAACCATCTACAGATATCGAAACAGGCACCATGTGCACTGTAGTGACTGCAGGTCATGATCTCAATCACACACCACATGTCATAAAATAAAATCTCTGCAGTGTAATTTGTGGCCAATTGCTGCACAGTATTCGAAGGGCAGAAGTGTGCAAAATGACAGTGAGAAGACAAGGTTGGCTAGGTGGCTGTTCCATGTTGCCCCTACATCTAGTAAGCAAGGCCAGCGTTACCTTAGGTGCTGATGTGGTGCCTGGTGCAGCAACACGCACCAGTTGCTGCCCTGCGGCTGCACGAACGGGGGTTGCACGAGTAGGACTGGAAAGCACCAGGGTCGGCTGGGTTGGCTGACCACCAGCACCAGCCATAGCACCCACAAACTGGAAGGTGGCGCCACTCATAAGTTGACCTGCTGGCTGCAGGATCACCTTGGTCAGGCCCGTAGTGGTAGTAGTACTGGTACCTGAGGCTGATGGCAGGCTCATCTGCAGCTGTCTGCAGGGACAAAAAGCAAGGAGGCACTATACTGGCACTGCTCATGAGTGGCTCAAAACCACATGCACAGTGGTCACAAGACCCATGCCAAAACATCACAGGACATGTTTATAGCACTAGCAGAATCACTTAATAGAGTACGAGTTTAGTGTCCTGAAACTGCGCAATGGGCTTTGAGGAATGCCACAGGTATTCAGATAGGTTTTGACTCCCTGAGGGTCTTTTATCACAGGTACCTAAAATCATGGCACAGATTTCTGCATTCTTCAATATTGGCTATGAAGGATGAGGTAATAGGGGGAGTTATGTATCCCTCTGTAGTTAATGTGCACCATAATCTAAAAGAGTGTGCATTTCTATACTCTACCCATTGGAATGCAGCTGCCTTGGCTATGAACCAAACACGTAACTTCCTGCTTAACAGCAAATAACTTTGTTACTAAACCATCTCACCTGTTCGCAGGAGAATAAGAAGGCACAAAGTGTATGTGTGTGTACATGTGTGCTAAAACATGTCACAATACACACTACAGAAACCAAAAAAATAATGCAACGAAACCAGAAGTCTAGAAACTCCATAATGTGCACTTGTAATATTGAATGACACACGCTAACCAAGGATAAATTTCAGGGAAAAGAACACTTGTTATTCAAACAAGACAAATGGTTCACAGGATAATGAAAGATGAGTGAACAAAAGTGGATGACCAAGATTAGATTAGGCTAGGGACTTGTCTCCAGTAGTACCCGTTACGACTGGTAGGCTTTCTTATGGCCCCACGAAGAAAAGTTTCTTTGTTGAAACATGGGCTCCAATACAAGGCTTCTTTCGCTCACCCACTGTATGGCCTAATACTTGTTAAGAACACCAAATGTGTGGGATAGGTAAAGTCAATATTTTTGCTAGAAAACAGCAGAAATTGCAACTTGTTTCAAATCATGTTGCTAGAATTTTGGCCTAGTAAAAGTGAATACATATAAGCATGCTGCACTGTACACAACATTTTGCTGTTATTTGTGGACTCCTGTTTGGGCCAAACTTGGCCTTCAGTATGAATGAAACTAAAATAAAAATGAAACACACTAGCTGAGCCAACAGCCTAAGGGATATGTGTGATGCATACAAATAATGTTTAACATGATATTTTAGATACAGGCCCTTTTTAAGCTTATGTCCAGTTTCAATCCACTTCTCTGGGCTAAGCAATTACCAGTTAATTCAACTCAACCATTTATTTCCTAAATATTGTGAGTTTAGTATAATTATTCCTGCAGTAAGATTTCCAGCAGAGCAGTTTCAGCAGTTGGGATTGCTTCACCTGAAATAGCTTTCATAATACTCATTTCTATTCTTGCAGGCATGCTTTCAGGCAAGTTTGCCTTGACAAAAAAATCCAGTGGGGCATTTGCAATAACCAGCAAAAAATAACTTGTGAGGGACGATATTCTTGGACAGCCACCTTCAGCAATACCAACAGTTTGTGAGATTTCATGCTGAAGTATAAACCAATGGCGTTTCTAGCTCAGAGTAAAGATGCCAAGCGGTAAAGATGCCCAGCTTGCACAGTGGCAGAAGCGCTGTCAGCCATATACAGTAACATGCTCTGTATCCATTCACACAAAATCAGATATGTGATTGTATGCCAGAGTGATTGCTTCAAAATACCACCTGACTACAGTTCAAGTCATCACAGACAAGCTAGGAGTTGCTAATGCAAATGAGATTTTGCAACACACACACAGATGACCTCCCATACAACCAATTTCCCCACAGGGTGCATGTCCTCAAAAGCAACTTAGTACGTACTCCCTTTGAAGAGCACCGAAAAGGGAGCACACTTTTCTCATTTTAACAGTAGGAACCCAGAGGCAGCACTAGTCTGCATCCCACAAATGCAGCAAATGCTGAACTATTTCTCCACTGTGTTGGTAGCGAAACAGGCCCCAGAAATATTTTTATCTCTGTAGGACCCCCTTTCAAGAGGTGAACACCTTGTTCAGTTCAAAGCGCCAGGCTGAGGACATATCTGCACATCAGAAAAAACCACTAGCTTTGTGATGACAGGAATTAAAATCTGATACCCCCCTGGTTGGAGACACATGCCCAATCATTGCTTGTAGTAGTTATGCACTTCAACCATTTACTGCTGCACCAAAAGCACTAATCAACCTCCTTTTTTTTTAAGCTGCATTCTTTGTAGAAGTGATAAAATTTGCATGTTGAGTACTCTAATTGGAAACAGTTATCTTGCATAGCAGTTACCAATCAATATACTTTCATGAGAGGAAAAAATAGTCTTGCAGCGGATGTCAAACACTCTTCACTTAAACATTTTCTACACCAAACAGAAGGTACAGAATAAAGGCAAAATTGAACCAAGTATTCAAAATGCCCTTATGAGTAAAGCAACTTTTGTCGCAGTAGTTGTCGGGAACACAAGTCAATTTTTCAAGACGTGCTAAGCTACCATGGCGAGCAATGCATTCCATCCTGCCATGCACAGGTATAAAAATGACAAATGGCCATTTGCATCCCACTTAGCCTGGCCATGTTCCTAAACAGCACCATGCAAGCTTTCAAGAGCGCACGCACGCACACACACACACACACACCAACTCAATTTAACAAAGTGATGACCACACTCAAATTATTTTTTTAAATCAGGAAGTTCATAAAAATGAAAAAGGGATTTACTGGTTCTTTGAAATCTAAAATTGCAAAGTAGCTGCACCAAAAATCTACTATAGACTTGTATTTGGCGCTAGCCCATGTATGCTGGTCTCGCAGCTCGCATTTGACGGGTCAAAGCGTCCGCTATCCAGCCAGTTAACGGTCGAACACTGGTGAACATTTAAACAAAACTAACTTCAATTAGCAGGAATAGAGATACATTTCATTTAAGACATTCACAAGCATTCGGTCCCCGTAAAAAAGCGGTGCTGTTCGTTGGGCTGGTGGGGCGAGACTGCCGCTTGCGTTTCTTCTCTCGTCGGCGCCGTTTTCTCACTCTCCATGAGCCGACAAAGACGACGCCGAGCTGCACTCTGATGGTCGCACGTGTCGCCCGTTAAAGTGGGTAACAAAGGAAGGGGTTCGAAGATAAGAAGGGGCCCCCCAGGCGGGACATATGTGGGGAAAAGACGCTCCTTCGGCGGCACTTCAAAGGCAAACACACACAGCACATGGCCGCTCTCTTCAAGAGGGGGGCAGAACACTCCCCGTCTGGTGTCTGCGGTTGTTAGACGCCACTGTTGAATAAAGGTGAAAACAAGTGCACCACTTCTGATATCGGTCGGCAGAATGTCTTGGTTGCCCCATTCCTTACTTCTTGCGTTTCTTTGTGTTAAGTGGTGGAGCTTCCTCTGCATGACCCTTGACGAACAGCTCTTTCATGAAGTTGACGAAGCGTTATCTTGTCTCCGGGTTCTTCGTAACGTGCGTCGCAGCGAGTACAGTCGAGAAAGAGCTTGGTCTCTGTTGTTCGGAAGCCGACCTCTCGGCGAGCGAAAAGGCAGATGGGCGACCCAGTTGTTTGACCTGTCTTCTATGGCGAGGGCGCACTCGTTGTCTTCTCGCGTTGTCTTGAACAGATAAGGTGCTAGGGAGTCATCTGATGGTGTCACTGATGAGAAATCATTCTGGGCCCGATGTCCATTCGCAGCGCAGAGAACCGGCGCTTCTTTCACGTTGAAATGTTTTGTGCATGGGTTGATCGATGGTCGTTCGTTGTCCAGAACGCGTGTCTTTGTCGTTGTCCAGAACACATTTACAGTGCCTGTTTTGCGTGCGCGATCCACGCAAACGTCTCCGACAATGACCCACCCGAGATCGAGCCTCTGTGCATAAGGAGCGTCGAGCGGCCCGTTTATGGTCTGGCGAACTTTGTGAACTCTGAGTACGTCTCGGCCGAGGAGAAGCAGTATTCTTGCCTCCTCTAGAGGCGGAATGTGAGTTGCAATGGCTGACAAGTGAGGGTAGTTCCGTGCAGCATCTGGTGTTGGAATTTCTTCCCTGTTGTCTGGAATCTCATCGCACTCGAGAAGAGGCGGGAGGGGAAGCTTGACATCACCCGATACGCTGCGTACGAAGAAGCCGTGAGCGATCTTTCCAACAACTTCAGTGCTGCCGGAATAAGTACGTAGTGTGTACCTGGTGGGTGTTCCCTCCACATTGAACTCGTCGAGAAGCTCTGGCCTAACCAACGAGCGGTTGCTCTGCTCATCGAGTATAGCGTATGCTCTGAGTGTCGATTCAGGCTGAGACTGATGAATCACATCCACGAGGCAGATTTTAGCACATGATCTGTAGATATCGTTGGCGCTTGCTACCTCGGTACGCGTAGATGTGACTCTTCCTTCCGAATGATGTGCAGAGCTGTTGTCGCTGTCAGCAGGCTCCGGCGACTCTGAGCACGGAGATGATGGGTGGAGCGCTGTTGCATGGTCACCACTGCTGCATATATGGCACTTCACGACCACTTTGCATTGCCACTGCGTGTGGTTTGCGGATAAACAACATCGCAGGCAGATACCCTGCGCTCTGAGGAAGGTTATTAGATCTTCCAATGCTATTTCTCGGAAAGCGCGACACCTTTCAAGGGGGTGGGGTCTCTTGTGATGCGGGCACCATTTTTCCAAGCTCTTCGGCTCAGGCAGCTCCTTTGGAGTGGTTTCCTGGAAGTGTTCGAAGGCGTGATCCACGTTTGTTTTCCTTGCTGATACGGATGATTTTTGCCACGAGGTCTTGGTCGTAATTTCCTCTTTGTTGTGTGAACGAAGACGACGCATTTTGCGGTTGAAAGATGAAACTAGGATCATTCCTCATGCTTGCTTGATCTTGAAAAAACTTGGAGAAAACTGAGAAAGGTGGGAATGCAGTGTTGTGTTGTTGTTTGTATTTTGTTCCCACTGACATCCAATTCTCTTGAAGCCCGGATGGTAACTTCGAAACAATTTTGTTTACACCTCTAGCGGTATCCAAATAGCTAAGACCGGCGAGGTACGGATCAGTCTTTGCAGCCTCGAGTTCCAGCAGGAGGTCGCCAAGCTCTTGCAACTTCGCATTATCCCGGTACGATGTTTTTGGAAAGTCCTCCAACCTCCTCAGCAACGCATCCTCAATTGCCTCGGGACGTCCGAAGGTGTCGTCTAGCCGTTTCCACACGACGTTTAAGCCCCTCGAAAAGTCATCGACGTGCACAGATTTCAACCTCCGAACCTGACGTGATGATTCAGGACCAAGCCATTTGATAAGGAGGTCGAGCTCTTCCTGCGCAGAAAGATCTACATCTCTGATGACGCCCTTGAAAGATGACTTCCAAGCACGAAAGTTCTCAGGTCATCATCAACCTTCGTCAGTCCAGTAGAGACAAGGTCCTTTCGGCACAGGAACTTCAGGACACCGACAAGCTCCGAGCTGGGACTGTTGGGTGGCGGCGTGTACGCAGGCGGCTGCTGATAATGATGCAAGTCCGTGTGGCGGTTTGCTGCTTCGGCATGCTCCAAGCTCTGGCTTCTCGCGTGCACAACAGTCGCCCGAAGAGACGAAAGCTCTGCATCACGTATGGTTGCTTGCTCAGTAATGTAGCTCGAAACCCGTTGTGCTCGGTCTATAGGTGGGTGCGGGCGCACACACTCCCCGCCATCCTGTTCTACGGCTGCCTCGAGTGCACTTGCCTGCGCGTCTGCTGCAGCTGCTTCTTTCTCATGCTGTAAGACTTCAAGTTCGGCCTCAATTCTTGCCTTCTCTAGGCGCATCGCGGCTTCTTTACGACCAAACTCAGCTCTGGCTTTGATGGCCTCGGCTTGCGCGCGTGCCTGCACAGCGACTAGGCTAACCGTGGAGGAGCCCGATCGTCGTGATCGCGAGGAAGCTCTTGAGTGGGCCGATATAGAGAACCGCGACACTGTTTCCTGTGTGTTGTCGCGTTCTTGTTGCGTAGCCTCACGTAACTTCTCGCTGACGATCGCCTCACGGTCTGCATCGATTGCCTTTTGGAGCTGTAATTCCTGCCTGGCTTCAGACGTGTTCGTCTCAACGAGAAAGGAAGCGTATCTTGCGGTGACATGCTCGTAGTGCTCGTAACTTGCACGAAGCTGCGTTGCGGCACTGGTAAATTGTCCTTCCTTCGCGCATGACAGCCTGTGAAGAGCGGTCTCCACGTTCTTCCAAACAACGTCTAGTTTGCGGCAGTGTTCTTCGCGGCATGTTTCATAAATTTCTTGAGCCTTCACCGAAAGTGTTGCTGTTCTTTGCGGTCGAATGTTTGATGTGGAAGCTTCATCCTCCGACGTGACATTTCGACACTCATGCGTCAGCTTGTCCTGATTCATTCTTGCGTGTTTCACATTTTGTCTCGAAGCGGACGTATGTGAAGTGAATGGTGCTAAGCTGCGCGTTGAAAGATGAAGCGAGCCCACCTTGTTGCTGCCCTTATGCTGTCAGCTGCTCAACTCCTGGGCGATGTAATCCTTGCAGTGGGCGAATGTCTGGGCCAAACCGGGGGTCTTGCCGTGGCGACGTATCCCATTGCCGGCGGACGTTGAGTTGGCGGCCGATGGCAGTTGTCTCGCTTTTTTACTATGCTGGTCTCGCAGCTCGCATTTGACGGGTCAAAGCGTCCGCTATCCAGCCAGTTAACGGTCGAACACTGGTGAACATTTAAACAAAACTAACTTTAATTAGCAGGAATAGAGATACATTTCATTTAAGACATTCACAAGCACTCGGTCCCCGTAAAAAAGCGGTGCTGTTGGTTGGGCTGGTGGGGCGAGACTGCCGCTTGCGTTTCTTCTTTCGTCGGCGCCGTTTTCTCACTCTCCATGAGCCGACAAAGACGACGCCGAGCTGCACTCTGATGGTTGCACGTGTCGCCCGTTAAAGTGGGTAACAAAGGAAGGGGTTCGAAGATAAGAAGGGGCCCCCCAGACGGGACATATGTGGGGAAAGGACGCTCCTTCGGCGGCACTTCAAAGGCAAACACACACAGCACATGGCCGCTCTCTTCAAGAGGGGGCAGAACACCATGCCTGCGCTAGCCCACGAGGGCGGCCCGGACATGGAGCCTTCCATGTACGGGCAATGCGGGCAAGGTGGACGGTTACGTGAAGCAATGACACGCGGCGGATGCGCGAGGACATGGAGAATGAACACAGCGATCATGTGAGCTGTTCAAGCAAGAAAGTTGAGAGGAGACTATTATCAGTGCCATCTATCGCATAAACCACAAAACAACAAAAGCAACCACTACAGCCCCTAGTGTCATCTGGTACGTAAGAGCGCTACTGACTGTCGAGTCCGTTCTGTTCATGGGAGCAGCGTGCAGCCTTGTCAAAATAAAGCTAGGGCAATGACTAGGGTCCCTAGATGTCTTTAACACGGTAGCATAAGAGGTGCACACTCAAAGAACAACCCGTATTGTCAAAATTATAAAAAGATCCCCACCTTTTTCTCACTCATTTACTTCAGGAACAACTTTGCTAAATCTGGTTTGGTGGCCAAGTTAGATTTGTTAATTCAGGTCGATGACAAGATTGAACCCTATGGGTGCCTGCCAGGGAATGGAAATTTTCTTGTTATACCTAGTTTTAACTGTATATATTACTATTCAACTCTCCTCTAGCTTCACTATATGCAAAAGTCTGTCTGGCATCAATTGGTACTTCCAGCAACCAGCCTCAAAGCCATGTACAGGTCTATTTATTATTTTCTTAGCGCAATGTTCACCCTAATTTTTCACACAGGAAAATCCCCTGAAAACACATTCGCAAAAAGAGTAACACGTTTTATAAAAGTACTTCAAAACAAAAGAATCCCGGCTGCCAAAACTGCTGCAGCTCTTGTTACAGACAAAAACTTCGAAAGGCAATGGCAACAGTTGCGACAGAGTAAGTATCAGAGATAAATTGCTGATACCCCGCAAGCAAAGTAAAAGTGGCAATGGCATTTGTGGAGGTGTAACTGCTGCCAAATTCCCATGGCTTCACACTTATGATAGTTCTGAAAGCATAAACTGTAGCAATGCTGAATGAATTACTGCAATAACCTGAGCACAGTTGCATGCCAACTAGCAAATAAGATTTTATTTCTTGCATACATAAATGAGACAGATGATATTCTTAAACGGGCTAACTGTTGTGCTTGAGGACAATGTGCTCATAAGCTAATTTTTAAACACTCGGAGCATGAACAAATGAAATTAATGGAGCAGTGCATGCCACGACTGCTGTTGCTTGCATGTCAACAGTCCTTGTGCAAAGCAACCGTAAATCCCGATGCCATGTAGTCTGCCAAATGCCATGTAATGAAAATAACACAGTGAATAGCTGCAAACAGAGCCAAGAAAATCTGCCCCCCCACTGTCACCTCATGTCCCACCTCTTTGTTGTGTTGCAAGGGATGGCACCATTGCAACACATCTGCTGTAGTTGAGGGTAACACCAACATTTTTGTTGTCACTGCCAATGCCATGACCTTGTTGGCCATGATCGTCACTTGCCATGACATCACTGTTGTATGCCAATCCAGCACACAGATGAAGGAACACTCAAGAGGATAAAATGTGCCTGGCACACTTCCGTTCAGTAGTTCTGCTTCATTGGCACTGTTCTAACTAACCGCAACCATTTACCTTACCAGAGCCCAAGGTCAGAGGCACTACATCCCAGACTGTGTATTTAACAAACCACATTATGAGTAACTTATTAACGTGAAGGTTTGGGCTAGTTGGTACACCATTGCACAAGGCATTAACAGCGTGAAAAAATAACGAAGGACGAAGTGTGCGGACACAGACAAGCGCTGTCTGTGTCCCCTCACTTCGTCCTTTGTTCATATTTTTTCGTGCTGTTAATGTATTGTGCATTATGAGTAACAGACAATCACCCTCAATAGCACCAGAAACAAAATACCAGGCCATGACATCTTCTTACACAAAATAAGTAACTTCTGTAGACTATGCGAATTGTGGAAACACCACAAATATTTGGTGTCTACAGCTGTGTATCATACCATTCTATGTAGGTGAACTTATAGCTATTTTCCTGTGCTATCTTTAGCCAGTCCTCTATATTAAGAGGACACGACAAACCATGGTGAAAAACCACCCTGGCCCTGCGGTGATGTGGTTTTAGCCGTGCATTTACCACACTTTTTCACCACACCGCTAGGGTGACCCTAGTGGCGCTCTGACGCGACACTTGGAATGAGCCTTGCTCGGTCGTTGGCTGTGCGCCAACGACGTTGCCAAAGTGGGCGTAATCATGACAACGGGCTACTCCTACCCCTCTTTGCTGCCGAGAAGAGTGGAAAGGCAGAGGGAGAAACTGAAACCAGCCAAAGCGGGTTCTTCTACACCTTGTAAATTTCTTATTATAGCACTCATTCACAAAATTCTTGCGGCAGCATGTTCACGTCGTACAAGAGCGAAGTTGTCCCTTCATTATACATTTTGGCTTGCGGGGTTGTTTACTGGCGCTTTAACCCTTTAATGCCTGAATTATGAAAGCGCCGAAGAAAAAAATTTGTTTTTCATTTTTCAGTTTTAAATAGCAACCTTAACTTAAATCAGCAGTTGTATTATCCAAAATGCAACGTTAATGCATACTTTTAGGTATGTCGTGAATTCGCAACAACCGGCACTTAAGCCAATCGTAGCTCAATATGTTCAATGCAGCGCAAGTATGGCATCGCCACATCAATGAAGCGGATCTCTTCAGGGCGACGTAACTTGGCGTCGTCATTGTTGTTAAATGCAAGTTTGACTTTATTGCCTCCTACCAATCACGTGACATCGTGTCGGCCACTCTGTGTGCCCTAGACTCCACCGCCAAGTATAGCCGACTTCTTGGGAGCCGACAGAATGACATGAAGGTGACGGCACCGAGAAATAGATCTAGCTCACCACAAGAGAGCCAGTCCATTGTTCGGATTTTTCTGCGTCGCAAACAGATTGCTCTGCTGAACGATGTGTTCCGTGAACGTGTCATAAATATTCCTTGAAATATTCAACAGGAGCTCGGACAGTGTCACACTGAGGATGAGATGTTTTCCAGTGTGGCACTTCCCGCTGTCTTTTTTTCCACCGCACTGCATGTTTTAGAGAGGCACTAGCTTGGCTGGTCTACCACATCTTCGTCTTCATCCTCACTGCTCGATGAAGACACTTGTGCTTGTGCATGAGGATCGACATTGTCGTCTTCGCTGTCATTGAGACAGCTGTCGTTACTTTTATCTTCAGGTGGCAAGCGCATGCGAAGCCTTTTTTTCCCATTAAATGAGCGGAAGTCCATCATGAACTTGTCATACCGGCAGTCATCACTGACTGACTCAAATGCCGGATGTCGTGAATTCGCGACATACCACAGAAGCGAGGATCGCGCAGGAAATAACGTACTTCAAAACAACGTGACATGTCGTGTGCAACCTCTTGTAAGCGTACACATCGAAAAAATTTTACAGGAGATGAAACTTACGTCCCTCGCGCAGAAAACAACGAAGTAGTGAGAGATTTGCACGTGCTTCGCGCTTTCTGGCAACTGATACAGAACACTGGGTTCCAGCTTGCAATACCTTACATGCGATGGCGCTAGATGTCTCGTTCTGAAAGCTACGTTCACCATAAATAAGTGACAGCCGCCGGTGAAGGCACCAACGTGTTTCGTGTGTTACTTAATCGGCGTCTTTCGGTATGTCGCGAATTCGCGACAACCGGCAGTAAAGGGTTAATATGTATAACAGCTGTGCTGGATTCCCATCATTCTGAGCTGCATGCAAGATTATTTTTCAGTGCCCCAAGTAAGCTACTCCACATAAACCTATTTTAAGAAGTGTAAAATCACTACAAATTATAATAAGCTAACACATATTTTTACCATACATAGTTATATAACTTGATCAGTCATCATGTATAACATACAGACCCATGTAAGGTCCACAAGTTTTCTTTTGAAACTTTTTAAGGCCTTGATGAGGTGCAGCCTTCACACAAGATTGGGCCACTGGGTCTCATTTTTTTTTCACGACAAATATGAAAACCACAGTAATCCGCCATTTTCCTGTGATAGAACATTATCAGACATGCTTACGTTATTGTTTCCATTTATTCATTCAACATATATCCATCTGTTCATGCATGTCACATAATTGACTGCGTGTCTTTGCTATGGCTATAACTACTGCACACGCTCGGTTCACCAGCACATTAATGGACCAGGTAAATCATCTTCACGTTACCCATGGTATTGGCGATCCCCCGTTAGTTTAAAGCTCTTGACAATTACTCGAAATTTTTTTGGTTGGTATATGTCTTTACTTAAAAAACGTGTTAAAATTTCCATTCGTCAATTTTTTTCTCTAAGCTAAATTTTCTGTTCACAAGATGTGGGCTGTCAAATTAAGGGTGCAACCCACAAATGGGTCGATGCAGTATAGCTTATTCACAGGTTATGCATGCGGAGCAGTGATGACAGTGAAGCAGGGGCGTAGCCAGGGGGGGGGGGTTCAAGGGGGAGGGGTTGAACCCCCCCGAAAATTTTCAGTTTTGCTTGCATATATATACACGCGCACATACCAACGCACGCACAAGCACACATAAAGTACGGTTGAACCCCACCCACCCCGAAAATTTTCAGTTTTGCTTGCATATATATACACGCACACATACCAACGCACGCACGAACATACATAAAGTATGGTTGAATCCCCCCCGAAAAAAATTCCTGGCTATGCCCCTGCAGTGAAGAACCTAATTCCCATAGCCTATGACCACAAGGAACTATGACACAGGGAACTTTTCTTGCTACAAAACACAAATTCGGTAAATCCCTGCTCACTGAATAAAGCCAGATTGTGGACATACCATGCTACTTACATGAGGCACATTCTGAAGTTTCTAATGGGAGGAAAGCATAGCAATAACTATGAGCCACAATCAATTAGGTTTGCTAGATTCACACTGGCCTTCATTATGCAAAACGTGATTGCATACAGACATACAGATATACAGCGGTTTCTGGATAACTAGACCCCACTGTACTAGAACTCTGAGGAGTGTAAATTAAGCAGAAAAAGGGTAATGTCCACTTGGCAGACCTCATAGGCAAAATTAAAACCTACTTACTTGGTTGCCGACTTTGGTTAGACAAAAGGTCCATTCATTTCATCATCACTTTGTGAACCAGTTCACGATGGCGCTGCTCTTCGGCATTCATTTTACGAGTTACACATGATGGCAGCGGCACTGCAGTATTCCTTAAAAAAAGAGCAGCCGTTGTGCAAGGATAGTTCTCAAATTCTCTGCCCTTACTCGTTAGATAGTGCCGAGTCCGTGCAGCACAAGATGGCTGGAACCGCAGGAGACGGCAAAGAAGACTGCTATGGTGTCTATTTTAACGGCGTCCAAGAAGTATGCCGGTGAACGTTTTCCGGTACTTGCAAATGCCAGGCAACATAAGCGGCGCCAATTATAATGAATCACAACCTGCAAGACAACCGACTGCAACGCAGGGCTTGCATGACATCTGCACTCTCGCATTCGGTTAGGCACTTCATTGCTGCAGCACTTGCTGAAACGTTCCCTGCATGACGACGGCACACAGATGACCCCACCTGAACCAGTTCAGGTAGTGCAGGGCGAATCGAATGGACTTAATATTGCAGGGGCGTAGGCAGAAATTTTTTTTCGGGGGGGGGGGGGGGGGCACCTCCTTGATCTGTAGTGGGGACGAGCAGGCAGATGTGGTCGAGTGTCATTTTCTGCTCTGTATGCTATGGCAAAAAAAAATTTCGGGGGGGGGGGGGGGGGCACGGGCCCGGTGTGCCCTAACGTGGCTACGCCCCTGTAATACTGGGACTGAAACTACAATGGCTCTTGCACATGTACAACAATCATGGGCCGTAATGTGAGCATGTTACATAATTTCACGACCAATGATGTCAAGATAGTGCATCCGTAAAATGTAGAACATGTTCATGCATACGAAGAACACCACTTACACACACACAAGTAAACTAAAATATTGTGCTGTATAGTATTACAGATTATTTGGCCATATTAACAGCCCACGATGGTGGCACTCCAAGACCTTTATAAAACAGCCTATATGTCACACCAAATGGCAGTACAACAACCATGTAGGAAGCTAATAATACAAATATCAAAGTTAACCTAATCTACCTGGAAAATTAAATGTGCCTCATGAATTGACAACTCCACAAAATGAGTGTTGGAAGTAACTGCAAAGTGGCAAACATGGCTCAGCTCACATGTCACCCTAAATATCAGCCACATTGCAAGAACTACCAGCATCATGCAGCATGGGTCATGAACGTGTAAACATCAGGCTACTCCAGTGTAGCTGTCCCCACCTGCGCACAGTGACACCTGGAGGGTGGATGACCCGGATATCAGCCTTTTTGGTAGAGCATCCTGGCGATGGCTTCTGCACCACAAGAACTTGAGGTGCCTGTGTTGACACCCCTTTCTGTGGACTGGTCAGCTCTGCTCGGATCACAATGGGACTGCCAGGACTGCGTGGCACCCCACCAGATTTGCGTGTGTTCAGCTCATCCTGAATTTTGCGCAGGCTCTCCAGATCTCGGTTATTGAAGCGAACTATGCGCGCATCACAGCGGTCAGACACGCTCGATGACACAGATGACACACCAGATGTCGAAGGCACTGTGACATCGGGCAAGGCCTCCGTAGAGACCACAGTTTCAATGGCAGCAGGCTCACTGTCAACCACAGATGAGAGTGCAGCTGCAGCGGCAGCATCTGGAAGGCCTGAGGCAGCGTCAGCGTCTGGAAGGCCTGAGGCATTGTCACTGGCAAGCGTTGTCCCAGCATCAGAATCACTTTCTAGCACAGCACTTACAACAGCATCAGGAAGAGCGGTATCACTGAGAGATACTCCAGGTGTGCCATTCGAAGTGTTCACCACAACTGTCTCAACACTGTCGGGCACATCAATGCTTACTGCACAAAGTTCAACCGCTGGAATGTCAGGATTGGCTGCAGCCTCTAATACATTGTCAAGGCCAGCATCAACAGCCCCTGGAGCTGCTGGCATCTTGCTAGCCTCAGCAGGTGGCCTTGACTCTTGTTCTTTCTCTGCTAAAAGAAAAGATCATAAGGTAAAATATAGCAACCCGAATGAATGACACCTTTTTTTTACTTTATCAGCACTTGATAACTTCTGCAAAACCTCACCAAGCCTGAAAGATTGTTCACTATGTCATGCTGACATATCAAAACATATGGTCGACATTTTGATATTAACGTAGTCGTGCTTAGCCGTATATAAAAACATGCTCAACAGTAGCACACTCAGTAGGGTGTAAATGGTGGCATTAATTCAACTTGCAGTGTTCCTTTAAAGTGCAATTCCTGCAATATAGCTTCTTGTTTAATATTCTAAGACAATTTTAAGAGCTTCTAAGGAAATAACCTATCCTCAACATGACTAGAAAACAGTGACTAGCATATGCACTTTTAAGCTGTTAATAATCCATGTCATCGCAAATATTAAAAGTAAAATTTTTTCAGGCATTTATAATTAAGGCTTTTGTTGCAAAACGAATACTTGTAATGTACAAGAAAGGACACATGATTTATTTAAAGCTGTTTAGAAGTACGCTCAGTGAAGATCTCACTGCCTTGCTTCAGCAGCCAGCCAAACGTGACCATAAGGTTAGTCTAATTTAAGCTCTTGCAAATCCTTCTAGCATGAAACAAGACAGCAGAATAGAGCTTCAGGAATAGGGCCAGTCCTATCATTTTTTTTCTTTATACTTCAAATTTCTGATCAGTGTGGTCCAGCAAGCCTGACACATATTGACACAGTTGTATAAATGCTCTTAAAATGCAACACCAAAGTTAAGAAAATCACAGTTCTTTGAGTCGCAATTGGCATCAATCAATCAATTGTTCAATCAACCAATCAATCAATCAATCAATCAATCAATCAATCAATCAATCAATAAGCCTTGTTATCCTTATCCTCACACAAGCATCATTAATTTTTGGCAATACATCATTCAGGCCAAGTGCAGCTTGCATGGCACTTATATACTTGGTTGTGAAGGCTCCAACCCGAGAAGAGGCTAATGAATTAACAGTATCAAAGAACCCTGCTGTCTCCTTCGGTGTTTTACTGAATGATTATTGAGGCTAAGCAGGTTTCTGTTTTATAAACTATCATTCACAGCAATACCAATGTAATACGAAGCTTTTGAAAGCTTCATGGCCAGCATTGAAGAAATTACATGGTGCATTTGCATACTAGTTTTCATGATATGAACTACGCAAACAAAGGTAAATACTATATAATCTAAATGGCTAAATGTACACACCACAAAATCAAGCCCTAAAATAAGCAAAAGTGTTAATATTAAAATACACACATGCACAAAGCAGAAGGCAAGCCCTTGGATGCTTAAACGTGGAAAACTGAGTTGGATGACTACTCATTCACTTCACTTCCAACAATAACGGACACATTTCCAGAAAGACTGCATTTGGGCTACTTATTGATGCACTTATAAAGCATAATAGCTAAGCTTCACAGCTTAAAGGCTATTGCATGGCAGCAGTTGGTATTTTAGCAACAAGCAAATACAACTAAAGCTATGAACATGCACTGCAAACTGTTCATGTACACGTCACTGGAGTTGAATTCATCATGAATATTCTTGAACAAGGAACATGTCAGGGCACATTAAAAAAATGCAGAGCTCTTTTGCACAGTTACATTTTTATTAGTTTCAAGCCAAGCGTTTATGGAACCAGCAGTTTTTGCACTGCCCCTGAATAACGTCCCCTTCGCGGGCGAAAGCAGAACCAAGACGACAGGCGAAGATTATAACAATGCAAAAGTCGCCAACTTAATCCTCACGACGCGTAACACCATCCCACTTTACTTCAAAATACACTACACTAGAATTAAAGGCGTACAGATTAAGGTACAGATTTCTTTCTTGTGAGTAGACTTCAGCGTGCACCCAAGTATGAAGGGCGATTTTGGCGTCAAGTACGGGCCATGCCAACGAGACGCCGCGCTACACCAAATGCAACAAGATGTATATTCACTTGTGTAGCCCCTCGAGCAGTCCAACACTTGCAACGTAAATTCTTCAGCAAGCAACAAAAGGAACAAGGCTCGTTCTACTGCCGAGAATGATGAATGCAGACAGATCGCGCGCACAAGGAAGCGAGGAGGGAGCGTGTGGCAGCAAAGGTGTTCCACAAACAAACTAGGCCCACTTATGCGTCAGAACTCGCAGGCAAGGCGACATACACGTGCGCGCGTGCAGAATTTGCATGGCAGGGGTTAAGCTGTAAACACCACACTGCAGGCTCGCGGATGCAGCAAGCACGCGTGCCGACCAGCTACCGCGACTAGCACAACAGGTGAGCTTCACTGCGACAACCAGTCGGAGCTATCGCAGCTTTTAATCACGGCCGCGGACGCAAGGTACGAACATATTTAGATGCCCAGTAACTGCATTATAAAAATATCAGGAAGTTCGTAAAGCGATCAGCATCGTACCCATCTTCCTAGTTCGCGGCGACGCAAGCGCCCATCTCGCGCTGAAAACGCGAAACGGGACGGGCTTTGTGTGAAACTAACAAATAACGAAGTTGACTTAAATTTTTCTCATAATGTCATAAAGAAGCAAAACCTTGCATGCACAGCGACAGAAAACACCGCAGAAAATCCTCATCTAAACAGAACGATTTATACTAACATAAACTTCATGCAGCCGGACGAACGAAACGAGACACTGTACGGCCCCTTAATACGTAATAATTTAGTTCCAGCTGCGACGCCTTCACTTTCCGATAGTCGTATACACAAACATACATTCGCAGGCGAATCGTCGGCCGAAGATGGCCTCTGAATGCAGCACGCTGCGATTTCAGCAGAAAACAACACCTAGGCCTAATAGCGAAGCCAGCGATGACCTCGGCCTAGCCTTGCCCAATTTCGCTACACCGCAGGAAAAAAGCGACAGCCGAGCGGGCATCGGGCATGCAAATACGCAACGTGCAGCCGCGGCCTTATGCTTAATCTAGTACACAGCGGAAGCACTTTAATTTCACACTCTAACTACGGCATACGTAATTTCGCAGCCGAATGCCACGAAGACGCAAAGCGCTAGCTATTCTTGAATGACGCGCCATTTGCAGACTACAAGACAGGGAAATTTGAAACTGCGAAACGCGTCCTTTTATAATACTAGCAATCATCCATAAGAATTTTTCCAGCGCAAACACGACGATCGACTGTGTCAGGAATAAACATTTACATAACATCAGCGGCACTTCCTTTAAAGAAACAAACAAACACAAAGTTGGCTTGTATTTACGCACGGACGGACCAACATAACTCAGCACTCTTTGGCTCCGCGTAATTGACGTATCTGCAGACACCACGGCCTGAATTTAATCTGCAAATACGTCACTAGAAGCTGGTGCACTCTAACGAATGACAAACACACTTAGTAACGGAGTGATTGCGGTTTACCTGACTCTTGGGAAAGCATCTTGCAAGCTTCAAAATCACGCGCCCTCCATTACCATCCCAGACTGCACCGCTCGCTTGTGCTGTCGCAAGGCGGCGAGGGGGTTCCACTAGAGTGACCTAGAATAGGGGGAGTGTCCAAAGCGCCGCGCGAATACATGGGAGGAGCGAGGGCCTTTTGCGGTGAACTCCCGCGCCGCGGCGCTACCGTGCCGGACCCGTGGGCTTTCTCCGCGGCGCAAGCCGCGTGAAAGCAGCGAGCGTCTGCTACGCGCGTGATATTTTGGCCGCTATTAGCTAAAGTTGCGGAAATTTTGGCAATATTTAATACTGCGTCACTGCAACATAATACTGCAGCGACTAATCACACAGAGAACGCGTTTGTTAGTTTGTGTGTTGTGAAACGGGGATTTTGTATACAGGATGGTTTGTCACCGCATTGGTCCACACTTTCGTGGCTGTTTGAGGAACGCATCCTGCGCGCACTTTATCGTGAGAAAAGGCGCTTAACTTACTTTCGTGTGTAATGACGAACGTAAACTTGCTGCAGGAGAGAATAAACTGGAGATAACCAGGAGAACGTAGCACATATTCACGTATTAACTAGCTCATGCATGCTAACGCGTTTGCACCCTTCATATCCTATCTTTTATTTCGTGCATTCGATTTGTTTTACAAGGCTGCCTCCAGCGCTCTGTTGTTTCAAGCCATTTCATGCGAAGCCGGATGTGTCAGTCGGCTTGGCCGCGGTACCAAAAGTAAAAAATTACTCGCGTAACTCGCGTCTCGTTGACTTGGTATACACGAAAATTGGCACGGAGAGGCACGAATGTGCGTATGCCCAACACGGCCGATATGTCATGGGATCACTAACTTGACATGCTTGCCGCCTGCGTAACGACTAACAATAATAATAATATGGTGTGTGGCGCGCAAACCCGCTTTCTGTAGCCAGAAATAATTCTGACGATGTGTGGTCTGACGATTTGTTTCCGTCAGGTTATAAAAAACTTGATGGTCACCAATATCGATATCAACATGTTAGAGTTACCCATACATTTTGAAGAACTGACCGCATAGGTAATATGTATGCCAAAAAAATACATGAAAAAAAAACGTGGCCCCCTTATGCATTCGCCTGAGATGACTCGAAAACGAAAGCCATCTTTTTCGTCAGTCGATGCATTTAACCTCCCTCGCCCGTCCGAAAGCTTTCTGCACATAACGTGGTTTCGGACTGCCGACAGGATCGAAGGCATTGCAAGCTTTCTGCACCTCACCTGCTTTTACATTGCCTTCGTGATCGGCCCCCGATCACGGAGGCAATGTAAAAGCAGGTGAGGTGCAGAACGATCACGGAGGCAATGCAAAGCGACCATGTCATGTGATGGCGACATCATATGACGTCACGTTGAATGACGTCATAGTGACGTCACAAGTCCTATCGACGTCATCGCGTGATGATTTTGTGCATCACTCGTGTTGACTACGCGGGACGCCGACGGTCAATTTTCGTGTTTGATGAGACATCTGAGGCTTTAGCCTTAAAAAAGACAAACCAAAGAAAATGAAACGATAACAGTGCAACATCCTCACTTCACGTTACGAGCCTCACTTCACGTTACGAGCGATCGCCTGAAAACAAACGTGATTCTCAGTTCAGAGCAGCTGATTGCACGCGTCTGTGGGACAAAAGAGGCTTGCTTTATTCGTCTGGTCACCTCTTTATATTTATTCAAGAGATAAGCAGACTCACTATTTAAGTACTCCGGAGCTTCAGCACGAAATAGTGGTGGACGCTATATTGAGGTCATCAGGAAAAAGCGGGAAATTGCGGTCGGGTGCCCTTTTGGCGCGCACTCAACTGCCGCTGAAACAGTTGTATTTTATGTAACTACTCGCCCACATCTTTTTGTAGTCTCTGAACCGGGCGAAAGGCTAACCTCCAAGAACCGTGATAACATCTGAAGTTGAGAATGAGTTGTTTGAAACTGTTTTCATTTCGTATCGTGAAGGCTTGAAGCAATGCACGCATCTCGCGCGAAGGCTTCATACTGATGTTCAGCGATCCATTGCAACATGCGGCTAGGTACAAAAGGTATCTCTGCATTTGAACAATTTTCTGAAGTGATTGAGATATTACGCTTCTATTTGTCGATTTCTTACCGCATTTTCGTTTCGGCAGCTTGTACAGCAAGAATGGGGACATTTGTAACTTTGTTTCATGATATCTGGATATTTGTAAAGGATTTTCTATATTACACCTTTTATGCAAAAACTTGGTGGAATAAGGTTAGTTTACCCGGCATTGCTTTTCTTTCAAATGTTTGCGCACGGTGAGCCTTGTTGTACGATACCTCAGAAGCAAAAATAAGACAACAGCATTGCAGTCGTATGGCCGTCTCTACTCCTTTTTTTTCTTTCTTTTTGTTTCCCTTGCGTCTTCCCGGTGTGCTCTGTCCATAATAAAGTGCCAGTGGAGGCTAATTAATTGTCGAATAAAGCGGCGTGCATATGGCTAGCAAACCAGTGGCGACCATGAGTAAAAAGCTCGTAGTGTGAAGCGGTCACTGCGCGCAAGTATTTCAGCTGACTGCGCGTGCAATTTACTTTTTTTATTACTCTTAATTCGTGCATGCGTGATGCTATTGCCCGATTAATCGTGCGAATAGGGTTTTTTTTCGTTCTTTGCTTGTGCGTGGTCCGTTTTGCGCGTTTTTACACACGCACCAACGTTATCGAACTCTGTAACCGCAACTAGGCCACGCTGATGCCGCTTGACACATGATTTTTTTGCATTCTGTTGTTGCCCCACCATTAACACAACGCTTAAATATGGATAAGCTCCATTCCGCACCGCATCATAAAAGTTAAGTGCACTTCAAGTGCCCTGTGTGGAAACACGGCGCAAAAAACTACAGCGCGTAGCAGACGCCCCTCCCTTTCCGCGCGCTTCCCGAGCGCGGAAAGCCCACGGGTCCGGCGCAGCAGCGGCGCGGCGCGGGAGTTCACGGCAAAAGGGCCACGCGGGAGCCGGCGCTTTGGACACTCCCCCTATTCTAGGTCACTCTAGTTCCACGAGGATGACTCCCCCAACAAAAAGCTCCGCGGAGAGGGGCCGAGGCTAAAGAAGGCGGGGTTCTCTGTGCGGCTGCTCTGCTTTTACAGGTCTTACAACGCGGCTTCACTCAATATTCACTCGTAGGGCAAGTAAGCTCATACACGACCCGCATAATTTTAGTAACACAATGGATGGCACGTTCTCTTCCCAGTTTCATTCTCAGTTCAACGCAAAGCGCGGGAAGCGTCCTTGCATTTTACACAAAGCAAAAAAAAAGGAAGAAAACACTTCCTGTATTCCATTTCTTTAGTGATGCGCGCAAACTGCGCGTGCTTTTGCGTTTACTTTTGACTTAAGCCTTTTCTTTTTCCTTTACTCAAGGATACCACTTGCCGTTAACTTGCAACACACAACATACGCGAATGCGGCCCCGCTAATCAACCAGCCAGCCTGGCACTGGCTTGTTTCGCTGCTTCGCCTCACGGACTAGCAGTAATGCCAACTTTAGGGATTTATCTTTACACCTAGGGTTTCTTTGTACAATCTGGGGATTTGGCGTCATTGTGGCAATATCTAGGGATTTTTAATTATGTATCAAAGCAGTTTCCGACTGCGGATCGTCTTTAGTAATTATCTTTTTTTTTATTCCCACTATTTTGCCATTCTTTGGTGGCTAGCTGGAATCAGCTACATCACGGGATCTAGCCACCACAATAGCAAGAGCCACATAGAGTTAAAATATACTGGCAAGAGCAAAAATCGCTTCCACCCTCCGCGCCCTCTTCCATTCTCTCCGCCCCCGTTCCGGAGTTACAGTTGAGCGCCCTATTTCCGTTCTTTCCTTAAATATACGTCTTACCACCCCCCCCCCCCCCCCCATATCTCCCCTAAACTTATCATTTTTGTATGTACCGGTATAAGACTTCTATGGGTACCAATAGACACCAATAGCCACCACCTATTGTTGTCTTATTGGACCAATAGAAGTTGTATTGGTCAAATAGGGGCTGCCTTTTGGTGTCTTATTGGACCAATAGGAGATGTATTGGTCAAATCGGTGATCATACTTCCCTCTCATATATCATATGCTCCCGAGCTATAGTCGTTTTCTATACTGATTTGTTTATCTAGATAATCATCATCTGGCTTTTGCTTGCGCTAGGCACTGTACTTGCGCGTTTCCTTCCTTGAAAACTCAAAAATGATATAAAAAATGATATAATATATGCTGATAATGCGCACGCCGTTCGTTACCTAAAACCATACCGGGCGCGCGGCGATAATGCGAGGAAAGCACCCGATCGATAGATGAAAATTATCATTGTGTGACAGAAAGACGCCCCAAAGACGCCCTTTTTTCTTCGAGTGCATGCGCAATAAAGCTTTTCGGCAAATCTCTCAGTCGTTGGTGAAGCCAGTACTATTTAAAGCTTAGGCGCGTCATTCAACGATGCATAGACGTATTTTTCTGCATTACCTTCTCATTATGCAATAACCAGGGGCGTAGCCAAGGGGGGGGGGGGGGGGTTCGGGGGGTTCAACCCCCCCCCCCCCCCCGAAATTTTTCAGTTTTGCTTGCGTATATATACCTGCACACATAAAAACGCACGCACGAACACACATAAAGTATGGTAGACCCCCCCCACCCCCCGAAAAAAATTTCTGGCTACGCCCCTGGCAATAACATTTGCTGCGCGCTTTTTATATTATTATATACCTTATGCCTGACAAGTGAGTATCTAGCAGTGTAGCGTCCACGCTGAACTTGTCACGCCGGAATTCTCAGCTTCGTTGTCGTGTAAGTGAACAACAGTGTGCCCATATGATAAGGCGTCTTGAAGGAGGAAATCAGCGACGCTATCTGCGTCGCCCGTGCAGCAACTTATTTCGAACTTTGAACAAAAGGGCGTGGTTAAAAAAGATAACGAACAAAAGGTCGCTATCTCGACTGAGATGACTGCTCTCACCGCTTGCTTCGTGTTGTACCGACAGACAGCACGAAAACCGCTTCGATACCTGGAGCGGCCGTATTCCCTTATGCCAGCGCAACCAAATGTGCGCTTTTTTTTTAGATGCGATTTTGGTCGGGGCTGTGTCCGTCCTTCCATTGGCGACCGTCCGCTCGGGAACCATATGTGCTGGCACGCGCTAGCGCGTTCGGGCCTGTGTAAGGGGCTGGGTAAGACGCTGTGGCCTCTCTCCCTTACACTCTCTCTGCAATCACGTGATGGCGTCGGGGAACGATATTCTGCAGACGCGCGATGAACCCACGTGCTCCCGCGTGGCGTGGCGATGAACCCGCGTGTCGGGACGAGTACTCCTCTTGCAAGGACGCGTTAACATCGGGCAAGGTGCCCGTGATGAACGGAACTTTAAGTCGACGCCCATGCGCTGCTTCGCATCCCCACATATGGTTCCCTTTAGTGGGAGATGGTGTAAATTTTTTAAGTGCGGAGCACTTTAGGGGCCCGGGCTGTTGTATGCTGTCGTCGTCTCATGTAGCTTGGCGTAACGCTGGCAAAACCACATATAGCATTATATATAGCCATCTATATATCGTATTGAGCACGCTATCGTGCCAAGGAGAAATCTTCTTCCTCTTGTTCTTCGAGCGCCTTGATGATGATACCAATTAAGTGCGGAGAACTTTAGGGGCCCGGGCTGTCGTATGCTGTCGTCGTCTCATGTAGCTTGGCGTAACGCTGGCAAAACCACATATAGCATTATATATAGCCATCTAGCATATTGAGCACGCTGTCGTGCCAAGGAGAAATCTTCTTCTTCTTGTTCTTCGAGCGCCTTGATGATGATACCAATTGCGTGCGGAGCACTTTAGGGGCCCGGGCTGTCGTATGCTGTCGTCGTCTCATGTAGCTTGGCGTAACGCTGGCAAAACCACATATAGCATTATATATAGCCATCTAGCATATTGAGCACGCTGTCGTGCCAAGGAGAAATCTTCTTCTTCTTGTTCTTCGAGCGCCTTGATGATGATACCAATTACGTGCGGAGCACTTTAGGGGTCCGAGCTGTCGTATGCTGTCGTCGTCTCATTTAGCTTGGCGTAACGCTGGCAAAACCACATATAGCATATATTTAGCCATATATATATTGAGCACGCTGTCGCGCAAAGGAGAAATCTTCTTGTTCTTCGAGCGCCTTGATGATGATACCAAGTGCGGAGCACTTTAGGGGCCCGGGCTGTCGTAATTCTGTCGGTAATTAGCGTAACGCAGGCAAAAGCACGTATAAAAATAGAAAAAAAAAGAGGAAGCAAGCGAGAAATAGAAAGAGGAAGAAAGAAATGGAAAAAATAGGAAGAAAAATAGAAATAAATAGAAATAAAGAGAGAAAAAAGACAGGAAAAACTGGAACAGAGAAAAAGAAAGAAGGAGGGGAGGAAAGAAAGAGAAAACTGAAGAGAAACAAAAAGGCTGCCCAGCTCCGCACTTCCTTCAGGCTTGGCACTGCCTTTTTTTTTGTAATGGGTGAGCAAAACTTCCGCACTTTTCCAAACAATTTCGAGTTTCGAGCCTCGCGTGAACCAAATATTTATAAGTTAGTCGACCGATATCGCGGCAGCCCTCGCGTTTCCCTCGCGATATCCCTTGTATTCGGTACGATTGTCAAAAGAATAAATATATATGTCACTGAAATGAAGTGTGGCCAACCAAAGTTCGTATTTATAGTTCACTGTAACCGATGATTTGCTATATCTGTATTCGTTATAACGAGGTTCAGCTTACCATGAAATACTTCAGTGAAGCCAGAAAGTGTCCTCCTTGCACATTTATTTTGTACCGCCGGTACAACGCATTCATATATGTGGTTCAGAACAAGTCGAATTGTGCAAGTCTGGCTATATACGCGTTCGTGCAATAAAACATCTCTTAATTCGAAGATAGGGCCTGTGTAGTCTGGTTCTTTTCGGTGTTCCTTTTAAGCGTTGTTTAAAAAAACTATGTGTACGTACCAACAAGCCAGCAAACATGATATATATCAAAACGTGATCGAAGGAAACCCGAATAGCTAAACTGACTCGGCCACTTAACCCGATTTAACGAAGGTGGTGATTTCTTTCTAATTTTGATACAGACGGCTTTTCCTTCGAGCATGTACGCTAACGACGTCGTGTTTTGGCCTTTAATCTTTATTTTGACGAGGATGCAAGCCGCGCCACTGGCGTAGCCAGAGGGGGGCATTCAAACCCTCCCGAAATTTTTCAATTTTGCGTGAGTATATATAGACGCGCACATACAAACGCAGGCACGAACACAAAAAAAGTATGGTTGAACCCCCCACCCCGAAAGAAATGTCCGGCTACGCTATAGTGCCGCGCGCACTCATGCGCGGATCAACGGACTCGGCAGTCAGCACCGGTGTGCCAGAGTACTGGGAACACGTGGACGATGCGGAAGGTCCCGAAGCTCCTGTGCCCACTCCAAGCGCAGCTGCAGTGTGACCGACGCCGTCGATGGGCGAAGCCAGAAATTTTTTTCAGGGTGGAGGTTCAACTAACCTTATATGTATGCTCGTGCGTGTGTTTGTATGCGTGCGTGCATATATATACACGATTTCGGGGGGGGGGGGGGGGGGAGGTCTCTAGGCTACGCTAGTGGCGCCCACGAGGCAACCGAGCACGCATAGAAAGCGCTTGAAAGGTGTGAGGCGTGCGTACACCCACTGCTGATGAAGCGCACGCAGGCGTAGATAACGAGTTTTGTTTTCACAGCAAAATACATTCGCAGTTGTCTCCAGAACACCGAGGCGAGGTGTGTTGCTTTTTCTTTCGGTTTCACGCGCAAGCGATTCGGGCCATTTCCGCGGACTTTGCACATTCGCAAGCGTTGGTTAGGGGCTGATGCAATGCCATGGTTGTTTTTGTGTGTCACTAATTTTAGAATTTCAGATTTAGAAGGGCCAAAAAATCCCTTTGTAGATTTTACGAACTTCCCAAATTAACGAAACAATTTTCGCGTGGTCATCACTTCGCTAAATCGAGTTAAACCTCGATATAACGAACTCCAATAGGAATAAATTCTCGATATAACGAATTATTTCAGTTTTTGTAACTAAATGTCCATAGAACACGATGTATATTTTTCCTCAATATAACGATGCGTGTTTATCCGCAATTTAAAGTTAACGAAGCTTCATCGCTACAGCAGAGTAATCTAAGGCAATAAAGTGAAACTTCTGATGGTGCCAGTGGTCACATGATTGACTTGCACGCGGTTTTTGTGAACGCATTTTTCAAATCGCGCGACGGAGAGCGGCCGCCGAAGCGAACAGCTTGTTTGACGGCAGCTCAAGTGGCAGCCTCTAGCTGTGGAGACTGCGCCAATGATCAAGCGAGGGAGCACGAGCTTACATTAAAGTGAAACAATGAATCCGTTTAGATTGATAACTTTTACTCTGGAAACTCTAATGTTGTTAATTTTACCATCATAGCTTTAATAAAGAGAAGGAAATCAGAGTCTCATTTTTAAATTTCGCGCCGAAATCTCGGATTCCCGCCGACGTCACGGATTTCAAAGTGCATTTTTCATATTTTGGCGACATTTTCCCAACAGAATTTCCTGAAACTTGGTATGTTAATTCTCTGGCCCCCTCAGAGGCCCGTGTACTTCATTTTTACTGATTAGGAGCGACGTAGGTCCCAGTAGACACCGTCAGACAAAATCTATGACGTTATGGCGATTGGTGCGGGAACTTCAAAATGGCGTCGCCGACTGAATTTTCTTTTTGCGCGTTTTCTCGAGCACCTTCTCGCGGTAAATTGTAGTGGAGGTAATTTTGGTATTGGGAAAGAGTAATCTACTAATACGAGAAAAATTGGTTTTCTCTTTAGTGTCTGAATGCATGCCAAGCTTCACGGAGATACGGATCTTGGGACGTACGAAGCAAAATCAAGGTAAGCCGTGAAATTTTGGGAGCGTTTTTCATAAAGAAGAGGGGCAAAGATTGCGTTAGTGGTACATCAGTAAGCTTGAATGAATCTGAAGTGCGTTATCGGGAAAGAGCATGTTTGTATGGTTAGGTAAATGAAAGCGCACGCACGTTGCGCATTTCAAGCAATAAACAGTTGAAAGCGCCCTTTGAACACAGCGAACGCGCCTTGCTTTTCGAGGCCCGCTAAGCTCTTCGATGAAACGAACACCGACTGCGAATTCCTGTCGATGTGTTCTTGCGCACGGCAGCCAGATGCCGGAAAAGGGAAAAGGGCTCTCCTCGCGTTCGGAGCAGCGGAGAGGTAGAGCACGCGGCGGACCGCGCGTGCCCTACTGCTTCAACGACAGGCCAATTTGATGTTTTTGTTTTAAAAAAAGAAGAAAAAAAAACGACAACAGCATAAGTAGTTGTAGAGGTGGTATACCAGGGGACGCAACGAGCTCCGACGTGATCTTAAAAGCCATCTCGACCGTTCAGGATAAGCTGACGTCGTCTACAAGGCTGGATCGGCGAAAAAAAAGACGTCGCCGCTTCTTTGGGGATATCGCAGAGCTCACCCTTCGTGATCCCGAACTCGAAAGAATCTATTCTGGCTTTGTGACGAATAGAATGAATTCCCACTTCCCAGCGAAAGCAATCAGAATTATAGCGCACTACGTACAGCGCGCATTTACCGCAAATGTTTTTTTTTCTTTCTTTCTTTCTTTCTTTCTTTCTTTCTTTCTTTCTTTCTTTCTTTCTTTCTTTCTTTCTTTCTTTCTTTCTTTCTTTCTTTCTTTCTTTCTTTATCCCGGTAAGGGCAGTGGTGAGCTTTGTTAGGCAGCCGAGCAATATTTTTTGGAGACATGGCAATCGCCAGCCGCACCACTATCAGGTCTATGTAGATGTTCTGTGATAAAGCCGATCTTACAAGAGTTTCGTTGACCCTATGCACAGCGGCGATCTAAATTCGCGACGATGTTACGTACATTTCTGAATTCGGCGCGCGATGTCGCAAAACAAAACGCAGCCACCATAAGCGGAAGCACGACGGAGGTGCCGACATTCAGGTTGTAGGTAGGTAGGTAAACAACTTTATTGATTCGTGAAAGAATCATGTGAGGGGGGTGTGTGGGGGGAAGCGGAAGTAGGACGACGATGGGCCCTCGGGCCGCTCTAGGTGGCCGGACACTTCTGTGCTTCGGCGACCCCTCTGGCCCAGCCCACTATCCAGAGCTGTAACTCCGGTTGCGAGCTACGCAGAGCAGCCTCCCATCGCTCCTGGTGTTCTGACCCTTGCCACGGGGGCTTGAGTTTGTTTGGGCAATTCACAAAGGCGTGATTGAAGTCGGCTCTCTCCCAGAGCCCTCCTAGAGTGTTGTGCACCCCTAACTGAAGTAATTTATCGTTGATTTAGGGAGATGGAGAGCAGTTTTATAGGCAGTGCGGATGAGTCTGTTGAGTTGCTCGGTCTCCGTGGGTGTGAGATAAAGGTAGGGGATGGAATAGGTGATTCTCCATAGGCAAAAGGCCTGAATGAGGCGGCGTGTGTCTGCTTCCCTCATGCCGCGATGACGATTGGAAATGCGCGCTTAATTAGGGAAGCTGCATTATAAACCGAAGTGCGGATTAACTTTATGGTCTCAGCGTTGGAGCCATTGTCGGAAATATTAAGACCTAAAATTTTGATTTTATTAACCCTGCGAATGGGGGTGGCATCTAGTATGACTTGAATGTTACAGGTACCCCGCTTCTTAAGGTCAATAACTATAGAGTTCCGATTTAGCCGCCGAGCAGGTGAGCCCAATACTATTGGCGTGCTTAACAACAGTGTCAGCGGCCAACTGTAGTTTCGATTTAATTTCGCCATGGTTGCCGGCATTGACCCAGATGGTGATGTCATCTGCGTACAAGGAGTGATTGATGGAAGGAAGTTGGGCAAGTTTTCGTGCTAGCGGGATTAGAGTAACGTTAAAAAAAAAACGGGGACAAAACCGCTCCCTGGGGCGTTCCCTTGCTTCCTAGCGTGAAGATATCGGTTTTGAATGTGCCTAATTGTAGGCGGACGGACCTGCTGCTGAGAAAGGCAGTGACATACCTGTGCGTGCGGGAGCCCACGTTTAGTTCGCTAAGGGACTCTAAAATGGAGAAGTGAGAAACAGTATCGAAGGCCTTCGTCAGGTCCAATGCGAGGATGGCTCTGGTGATGTGTGGGAAAGTTGGATTGAGCATGAGAGTCCCGCTCGGAAGCCATACATGGTGGAGGGAAAGAGTTTTTTCTCCATGTAGCGGTTGAGGCGATTTAGAATTACATGCTCCATCAGCTTTCCTGTACATGAGGTAAGAGAGATCGGTCTCATATTCTTAAGGTCTAACGGCTTATTATTTTTGGGGATGAAAATCGCCTTAGCTGATTTCCATTCCTGGGGCAGCGTGCCCTGCTCCCATTGTTGATTCATGTAATTGGTAAGAGCGGCCAATGATTGCGAGTCTAAATTTCGGAGTGTTTTGTTTGTAACTCCATCTAGACCTGGAGCGGATGTGGTGCGAAGCTTGCTTAATGCAGCCCAGACTTCGGTCTCTGCAATGGGTGCATCCAAGTCTGGATTGGGAGTTCCTGTATAGGTAGGTAACGTTTCTTGCTTTAGGTCAGGGAAATACGTGGTTTTAAGAGCAGCTTCAAGGTCTTGCCCTTGTTTCTCTACCTCAAACAAGAGTTTCGTAATTTGCTCAGTACTTTCAAGGGGTCATGAAGCACCCCTTGGGCTGATTGAAAAAACACATCCTGCGGAAAGCTGACACGGCTATGAACTGCTCTGCCAAATATTACAGTCGTGCGCGCCGCGTAATGGCCACAAGCGGAGCGCGAAGTTGCCGTTTCCCCAGGCACCCTCTTTTCAAACAGAGGCCGGTTCTCACTCTCGTCGGTGGGCGGGGCGTCTGTCCGCTGTACGTCGCAAGAGACATAGCATGCTTATTGGCCGATAGCCGACGTAAATCGAGAGCGGCGTTCGGATCAGATGCGCTTCTTGCCGCGGGGTGCCGCCACTTACCGGCGCCGCACTCCTCGGTACACGGTAGCCGCACTCGCGCAAGCGAATCACAGCGGGAGAGCGATCGCGTTTCATGACGCGCGCTGGCGTAACTTCTTTCCCCCATGCCATCCCTCCCTGTCTAGCTTCCAGTGCGCTCGTCGGCACGAGAAAAGAGAGAAAGCGCTGGGAGCGTGCGCCAAACCCCCGTAACTCCGCTGATTCTTGACGGATTCGATAAATTTTTGCGGCAATCGATTCGGGAGGCAGTACACTCCGATACTGAGGCCATTAGATCATTACTTGGAAAAGTGGTTCATGACCCCTTTCAGAGCGCGAGGAGCATGGATCTAACATATGACGAAGCAGGGACCACGAGTTCTTGTAGCCTTGCTTTCATGCGATTTTAGACCGCAGCTATAGTTCTTTTGTTTCTGTCGGGTGCGACGATTTTAAATATAGTGAACGAGTATATGCATATATATACAGCTGAAACTCGACCTAACGAAGTGATGGGGACGCTCGAATTATTTCGTTAAATCGGGAAGTTCGTAAAGTCGAGAAAGGCATTTTTCTTCGGCTCTTCGAAATATAAAATTGTAACGTTGCGGCAACCAATTAGGCTACCAGGATATATATTGTTCTTGTCACCAATCTACTCCTGCGCATGTGAAGAGTCCGCGAAGGCAGCCCTGGCGTGGAACGTACGTACCTTCCATGTCGCCCGGACATAGGGGTCACTAGGGCCGTCGCCAGGGGCGGAGGGTGGCCCTAGCCCCCCCCCCCCCCCCTCCGAAATTCCGGTGCAGAGCCGGGGGTGTACGTATTACCGAAAATAAATAATGAAAATAGGTGTTTTTCTAAAATTGTCAAGGCCTTCAGCAATAAGTGCCTCCCTCCACCCAAAAAAAAAAAAAAATTCCTTGGGGGCACCATGTCCGGACGATGCAGGCCAGACAGACGGTACGTAAAACAATGACGGGCGAACGATATGCGGAGGCGCTGAGAACGAATGAAGTGATTGTTCGAGCAGGTCTCGAGCCAGAAAGTTGAGAGGAGACGATTAGTACCATGAAATCAAGAAACCAGCCACGGCCACCCGTAGCACCATCCGGTACGGAAAAGCGCTACCAGAGAACATATACATGGCGACTGACTGCCGAGTCCATTGCTCCATGCATGGGCGCGGCGTGCAGCCTCGTCAAACTAAAGCTAGGGCCGTGAGTAGGGTGCCTATACGTTTTAACCCAATAGCATTATAGCGCACACTCGAAGAAGAACACGTCTCTGCAAAATTGGAAGTAAATCACCGCTTTTCTTACTCAGGTATTAAAAAAAAACTTCGTTAAATCGGGTTTCACGGTCAAGCTATAGTTCGTAATTCGGGTTGATGATAACACTGACTCTGAGTCCTCTGGCAGGGGCGTAGCCAGAAATTTTTTTCGGGGGGGGGGGGGGGTTCAACCATACTTTATGTATGTTCGTGCATGCGTTTGTATGTGTGCGTCTGTATATATGCAAGCAAAACTGAAAAATTTCAAGGGGGGGGGTCTGAACCCCCCCCCCCCTGGCTACGCCCCTGCCCTCTGGGTATTTGCCGGCGAAAATTTCTTCGTTAGCTCAAGAACTTCGTAAAATCGGGTTTCATTGGATCGAGTTTTAACTGTATAGTTATAGATTTTACGTTTCCATCGAACTTGGAGAGCAAGTGGTCGGTTTCGTGAACATGACAGCATTGGCGTCGCACGTCTAAAATCCGAGGTTTTGCTGACAAGCCGAGGCGGAAAAAGAGGCAAATAGACGTGATACCATCGCTCAGTACTAATTACGACAGTGCAGTGGAATTGCGTTGTTTCTCTCTCTCTCTTTTAACGCGTACGGCGCTGTGAAGAGGATTTGATCGCGGCCGCCGGAACATGGTTTCAAGAAAATTATTTTTTTTTACGTCATTAAAATTACTTTTTGTTTCGTACTGCCGTATTATTCGAACATTTAACATACCCTACTTTATTTCAGCATAATCAATTTACGTAAGACTCATTTAACCGAATAGAATACAAAAACTCCCAAATTTTCTACGGCTACGTGCATTTCAGTCTGACGACGATCGAGTTGCTAGCAGTTAATTATGAGCTCATATTAAATTAAATTTGCTTCTTTCTATGAAAGCGTGGTATACATGCACAGATTAATATCGTAGCAGTGTTCGACAATGTACAGAATCAGCATAATGAAATCCGTCACCCTAGTCTGAATTCGGCGTGTGATGTCGCAAAACAAAACGTATAGCCACCATAAACGGAGGCACGACGGTAGCCTTGCTACAACCTGAATTCAAACCATATTCAACTGAATTCATATAATTAGTTATATTTATTTGCACGTAGCTCTGAGCTCAGCTGGCGTCCTATAGGCAATGCGGAGATTAAGAACCCTGAATTCGCATGAGCGCCCGCAAGCCTGCCAACTGAGAATAAGAAAAATAAAACAGTAACACACACACACACACACACACACACACACACACACACACACACACACACACACACACACACACACACACACACACACACACATATATATATATATATATATATATATATATATATATATATATATATATATATATATATATATATACCTTTTCCCAGACGGCTCCCTGGGCGCCGCTATAATCCACTCTGGACTGCGCTAAATAGGTGTGACTCTCCAAAAATGCACTGTCGATCGAGGCTGTGACGTCAGCCTTTGTACTCCCATGCGCAGCCCAGCATGGCGGCGTGTTTCTATCCTGTGAAAAGGTCTGACAGAAAGACACCCTTTTTTACGCACTCATTCTTAAATGTACCTTCTGAGAAAGAATCGAGTATTCGGGGAGTATTTATGCCACAGAGAGAGAGAGAGAGAACAAAACTTTATTTTCGCATAAGGCAGGGCATTGCAAATAGTCGGGGTCTCTATTCCAGGGCTCCGCTGGCCCTTACCATCATCTAGCTCTGCCCGTTGGACCAGCCAAAGCTGATCCTCAAAGGCCGAGCTGGACAGCAGTGCCTCCCATATTGTTCCTCCGTCATGTTGTGGTGTTCTTCCAGTGTTCTTCATTGTGTAGTGTACACTCCCACGTAATATGAAACAGTTGGTGTGGTACATAACTATAATAGTCATCTGGCTTGCTCGCGTTTGCTTTCTTGAAAACTTGATTCTCGCCACTTTCCTATCAAGAATGATATTTCACGCCGATAGCGCGCACCCGGTTCGTGACCGGGAAGTGCCAGGTGGTTGGCAGAAATACTCCCCAAATACTCGACTTGTTCTCAGGGTGTAGCAGTGCGACAAAAAAAGAAAAAAGCGTATTTGGGGCGTTTTTATGTAACACAACGATAATAACAAGAACTAAGACAGTGATGAATAATGAGAACTAACAGACAATAGTAATCTCGCGTGTTTTCCTTAAGTTATCGCCGCACGCCCGGTATTTCCCGGTCACGAAAAGCGTACGGCTATCGGCGTGACATACAGTACTCAAGAAGAGGCCCGCCACGGTGCTCTATAGTGGTTATGGCTCGGCTGCTGACCCGAAGGTCGCGGGTTCGAATCCCGGCTGCGGCGGCTGCATTTTCGATGGAGGCGAAAATGTGTCAGGCCCGTGTACTTATAGATTTAGGTGCACGTTAAAGAACCCCAGGTGGTCGAAATCTCCTCACTACGGCGTCTCATAATCATATCGTGGTTTCGGGACGTTGAACTATATATATATATATATATATATATATATATATATATATATATATATATATATATATATATATATATATATTGATGAAAACAGTAGCGAGCGCACAGTTGCACAGTTCTCGAGAAATGAAAAGCGAACAAACCAGATGGCGATTATTGTTGTGTGGCAGAAAGACGCCCCAAATTCTCCCGTTTGGCTTAGAGTGAAAGTATGTTCCCAGCTACCCTGCAGTGAATCGATGAAAACGAGGCAAACTTTTCAGTCGGTAGAGAGGTATCACCAGTATCACGCCGCACTGAGAGTTTTGATCGAGAGCAGACGACGCTACCACTTAGCTGCCTTTTGAAGCAAACTAGGGACTTTTGGGTTATTCTAGGGATATACGGGCACAGAAGGTAAGCATCACTGCGATTTTTGGTTGTTTCAGCTGTTTCAATAACGATTTCAACCTTGGGCAGGGTCGGCCTGTGCAAAGTGTAGCAGCTGCCAGCTCTAGAAGCATGGCTAGACGCAAACCGGAGCTTGTGATTGCGGCGTTGCGTTCTTGGTGCTTCAACGGAATGGTTGAGCAACTTTCTCCAGCTTGGCAGTTGCTTGAGGTTCGCCGAAAGATGAATGCATCAACACGCACAGGGAGAGATGGGGAAGTGACACTGATGACGACTTAATTGTCATTCACCGAACAAACTTATTCTATCACATGGACTTCGGAATATTATTTGACACAATTATCCTACAGGTACAGAGCGGTTTCTGAGGGGGAGGAATCCTCTTTATCTGCGAGCACAGTGCGAGTTTTGCAAGCGCAAGGCTCTTAAGCGGCACACCAAGTTACGCCGCCCTTCTGCCTTTACCTAACTCGCTGCTTTGCAGTTCCGAGGACTTGCTCACGAGGGAGAAAAATACGCACGTATATGATTGGTGTTATGTAAGTCGTGCAAATCCTCAACTGCCGGCTTTCCCGTCACAGATGCCAGCGCATTTCACATCTAGGCTACTCTGTCGTGTGTTTGCCGGTACAGTGAAGCGACTGCCGGCAAAGCGCGTACTCAGTAGAGGTTACTATAGGTACTGCACAGGCTGCTTTTCCCGGCCCGGCGTTTTCAAACGTGGCCCGTACCCGGCCCAGTTAAGCCAGTTATTCCTTGAGCACAAACGAGGCATTGTTGGAAGTTGACAGTTTCACGACGAATAAAGGGGATTGTCTAAATCTCGGTTATTGTGAAGATACCAGCCACAAACAATATTTTCTGGAGACATTTGTGAGAACTTGTAACTGTAATTTACACTGACGTTATTTTTATATATCTTCGGCTTATTACGCCCGTGACACATTTGCAATATAGTTGGAGGACAATATAAGCGAAGGCATAGCTGGCTGTCTCATATGTACACAGTGCTAACCACTTAATAATGGATTTCAAAGAACAGTTGCAACATACAATGCCCACGTTAGATCAATAAACACGGAGGACATTTATAGTTTGTTAAAGTTTACATAAATGGTAACACGTGCTCTTGTGGAGTGACATTTCACGTGCGTCAGACATGTCCAATTACTTCATTAGGCTTCATTTGAATTGATGGCGTCAACTTTTCAGTCGTAAGTTAGAGAACTGTACGGCCCGATTTTTCCAGCCTGGACTGGTGATGTTTTTTTGTAAAATGAATGAACCTATAGGCCCTTTCTGTTTTTGTTTCAACATTTAGGGTATTAAGCACAGCTCAGGTGTGGCATAGAATAATCAGTCTATGCCTTTGTATAGACGGAGTCCGTCAAGCTTGGAAGCGATACTCGTCTGTTAAAAGTAACCAGGGCTCACAGTTGGGGAGTGGTGAGGGGGCAAGGCACCTCCACTAAAACTGAAGGAGTGTCCCCCATTCTGCCTGGTGATCATTAATCGACACAGATATACATACCCCTCTCACACAGATGCATACATATACACAGCCAACCCATGGGGGATGGGCCGCTGGGGACCACCCCTTGAGCAAAGGGCTGCTAAGCACTGACAATAACTCCCAGGCCTGGCAAACCTGCATTGTCGAAACCTTTTGTGAGAATGATAGAATAAACAAATGCAAAACAATGACAATAATTCTTGTAAGATTCTCCAGTTTACATGGCATAGCTGCTTTCAAAAGAAAATCACTTAGACGGATTAAAATTTTAGAGCTTCTTATCTATTTTCTAGATTACGTTCATCAGAATTTCAAGGCTGCAAGGTGTTGCACCAATCATGTTGGCACGACATATTTGTGTTTAATAATCGTAGATGCTTCAATATGCTGGTCTAAATAATTCTGGGTGCTGCACATAAAAAAATATCTGTTTGGCTTCATGACCGTCCAATTTTCTTTTAGTTCAGCTCATATTCTTGAAAGCGAAAACTTATATCTCTTCACGAACTGTGGCTCGCCACACTGGTTACTAGTTCACGAACTGGTTTAGCACAATCCATCGCATTGTACCTCATGTCAACATGCTGCACAGTGCTACTGACCAGTCAAGATGTGCAATTTTTGCAAGATGCACAAAAGCGCCTCGGACTCAAAATTATGCAAGGTTGAGTATTTGATAGGTAGTTTCACGGAGTTACATAAAGCATACCCACACCGACTTGTATGAAACCGACTTGTATTACCGACTTTTATGAGACCCGGGCCTATTACGAGCCTGACTCAGGCCTGAGCCGATCCGGCAATGCCTTACCCAGCCCACGGGCTGGGCCTGTGCAGTGCTCTAGAGGTGACTGCAGCCAGTCCATGATGTCTAACTTCCAGTACACTTTCGTTCATGCCTTGCCGGCAGCCGGCAGAATATCGACTACCCCTCCCCACAAAAGAAAGCAAAGGTGAGCAAACAGTAGTATCTTTCTGGAGGTTCAACCTAGATTACTGACCTCACTCAATAGCTCATTCCTTTGTGGTGATTTTTAGATGAACTCGCCTCACCTTCCAGATATTGCCAGCAAGCTCATCCAAACCGATTGTGGAGGTCAAGTCCTCAATCTCATTTTGTAATTGCAATGCCCTCGCTTCTATATGTACTTAGCTTTGTACTGTACCTAAACTTCTGTAAACATGTTCTGATGTTTGGGATACCAGGCACGTCAAGTTGAGATACCAGCAAATTACATATAATATTTTAGATTTGGTTTATTTCGCCACATTAGTACACAACAAAATGTAGTTTTTATGGTGAGGATAGCCAGAAAAAAGCTGTATATCTGCAGCTTGTTATCGCCTTGCCGCCTCCTTGGTATAAAGGCAGCAACATGCAGTACTATCGTGAACAATATGAGCTCGAAGATTTAACATATCCTACTTTATTTCAACATAATCCATTTACGTAAGACACATTTAACCACATGGAATACAAAAATCTCCCAAATTTTCTGTGGCTACATACATTCCAGTGTGACGACGATTGCAAACCATGCGAACCACAATTGCAAATCATGCATAAAAAACACTCGGGATGTCATTTTTACACCAGAAAAGAAAACATTCAAGGATACCATATTTAAAATTTAATTTTTCATCATTACACGTAAACTGTCATCTGTTTGAATTTGTTTAATGCATTGGGTAGGCAATACTGTAGTAGCTGTGATCCATAGTTTGTACATGGCCATGGAGTGTGCAAGTGAACATTATGTCTTGTTGAACATGCAGCGAGTTTTAGAGCTAAGTTTGCTAATGTATGTATGTGTCAGCTATTATAGATCAGCTCTGATTTAAATGTCGTTAAAAGATGATATTCATAGAAAGTTTCAGGTTTTAAAATCCTAAATCTTGAGAATGATTTTGCATATGTGCATTTTATGGAATACCTGCAATACAGGGGCGTAGCCAAGGGGGGGGTTGGGGGGGTTCAAACCCCCCCCGAAATTTTTCAGTTTTGCTTGCGTATATATACACGCGCACATACAAACGCACGCACGAACATACATAAAGTATGGTTGAACCCCCCCCCGAAAAAAATTTCTGGCTACGCCCCTGCTGCAATACAACGCATGGTGTTTTTTTGCGGTATGATTAAGTTATGCAATGATGTCTTGGTCCTGGTACTCCAAACCAAATAACAGTAGCGCAGGTGGGGAGTAAGCATTAGTATTAGTTTATCACAAGTTTTTGCTGCTCTGGTAATATGCGTTTACATTTTCTAATAGGATTCCTAATACTTAACAAAGTTTATTTCTTATGTAATTTCGCAGTTCCATATGTAATTCTTTGTAGAAACATTAGGTCAGTTCACTTTCGTAGAGGATTGCATCTAATGGGAGGTGGCTGTCTGGTACACCTATATGAGTGTTTGTGCATGTATTTACGTGTGTACAGACCACATGTATGCATATCAAGAAATAAATATTTCAGGGTAGGGGGAGGTTGAACCACCTTCAAACCCTTCTAGCTATGTCAGAGGTTGTTAGGCATTTCAGCTACGTAATATTCTATGTCAGAGCACCTCATAAATTTTTTTAAACTGTAGCTAAATTATACACGTATGCTTGGCACTTTTATTTGCAGCACACCATAGCCTTTGTTGCTTCCGCATCTTTAAGCCCAACATAACTAACTTTTAATAGCACTGAAAACACCCACTTTCTTGGATAGCATACAGAAAGAAGCCTTGTGGGCCTGCTCCCAGCTGTAGTGAAAGACAAAACAAGTGACTGGCTTTTCAAGCACACCTTTGCACGAAAAGCTTGTAGTACGTCTGACATAGGATTGTGTATGTGTGGCACAGCATGGTTTTGTGAGTTGTTGTCTATGGCATTTTCCCTATGACATTGACGGTCACTAAGAGCAATGCGGGGCTTGTGATATCTCGACAACTCCCTACTGATGTTGATAACCACCTCTCTTAGCTACCATGTGATGTTCGAGAAATGTTTCTCTGGATAAAGTCCCACCTTAAAATTGCTGTGTCTTTTGAAGAACAGGTGAGTCGTAACCACTGGGCTGTGATAGTAGCAACATTGAAGTGAATGTATGAAATATATGCCTTTTCTGTATAGCTGTAGATCTGTACATTACGTCCGCCATGTACTCTCTAATTGTCAGCTGTATTTTTTCTATTTTAGAAGATACAGAACCTTTTAAAAGCCTGCTGTTGCAGAGAGAATCCTAGTGCTTTAGCTGGATTACTTGAAGAAGTGGGGATTACTTAAGAAATCAAAATGCGTCACCTGCCTGATAAAATTTCATGAGTTAAGATTTTTTAACTAAGTACTTCACAGCACTTATTGCAGTTTACTAGTTGCAGCCATTGAATTTGCAAGGCTTATTCACTTGGAGCAAATTCTCAGAATGACACAAGTTTCAAGAACCTCCCAAATTGTGTAGCAGAACAAATTAGCATTCCAGTTACTTTAGTGCACAAAGTGGCACTTTGTCAAGAAACACAAAATCAGTGCAAATTTAGCCAAAAATTAGCAACACATATCTAGAAACCAGTGTCATTTTCAAAATTTTTTCTGAGTGGATATGCCTTGGAACAGATCGGCTACAATTCATGAATTGCAGTATGCGCCTAAAGTATTTCGTTGAAACTTACTTGCTCGAATATGAATTTTTTTTGTTATCATGCTATATTTCCTCCTCTTAGAGAAATTCAGGTCATGGACTGGAATTTTACTACCTGCCACGACCAATTTTTAAAAATTCTCTATGTCCTAAAAAAAAAAAGAAGAGAGAGAGAGGTAGAATCGTTTCCTATTATTGACTTGGTGTGAACAGACAAACCTTAGCCTACAGTCACAGAACATTAACATTTTGAATCCTGAATATTGCCTGCTTTTTGTTGACATAAGGAAGTGCACAAGCATTATATGAAACTGCTTTTTTAATGAATGCTGTATTGGCGTTTTGATTTAAGTTATTGCAGCACACGAGATAGGTCAGTGAAATCTAGATGCCATGAAATAGCCAGAATTTACTGACACATTAACAATTAAGCGCTGTTAATTTATATGTGAGGCCTAATGTACTATCGTGAGCAATATGACTTGAAACGGTGGAGTCATGTTTATTCAACGATTACTTGTAATGTACTGATAAGAATGTGACGTACTGAATTACCAGACACACCTTTCCGTTTGGGCACTTAGCGTCGTGAATACATTTGCGCTTGCCAACTGCATTTAGACGCTGGAACTTTTAAAAGGTAAATTCAGTTTTACATCTCATATTTCCCACGGCTCTACAGTCACACTCAATATGGCTTGCTAAACGGCAGCGCGTGGCCTCATGAGCTCCAATATCATGCATGGCTTCCACCAGCCTTATTTTCACAAGTAAACGTTCTAGTCTCACTTAGGGATGACCCCATATTAGGAAATATCATTTGGTTGTGGAAATGAAGGCAAGTGGATGCCATGACCAATCTTTGACCTTGTGAGGCCACATGCTCCTGTGTTGCAAGTCATATTGAGGGCAACTGTACATTAAGATATCACTGCCCAGGCAATACTCGACGACCTGAGGTAGTCCTCAATGGTCCTCAAATGGTACAAACGTACATGACAAATCTGCATAACCAGACCATAGGCTTGTCATAAATAAAAATTTTATCATCCAGAATGTCCACTAAGGTGCACATAAAACTACCTCAATTTCATTTGTTAGGCACAACGTAAACTAGAACTAACAGGCAATCAAACCAAGGAAAGTATAGAGGATGTTACTTGTAGTAATTATGATATAATTGTGAAGAAGTTAAAGTGGATGAATAGATAACTTGCTGCCAGTAGGGACCAATTCTGCAACCTTCAAATGATACGTCTGATGCTCTACCAATTGAGCTACGGCGGTGGTCGTCCCACCGTCCACTTTATTGGGTATATCTGTGCAAAACCTGGAAGTGTTAGTCAGCGCTGCTCGTAGCCATGACGGTGAGTGTGGAACACTTTTTTTTTTGCCTGCTGGCATCACCCAGCATGTGATCTTTTTACGAGCTGGCAGCTAACCAATAGTCTCTCGCATACTACCTGGAGGCATCAAGTCTGCCAGAACGAAACCCTCGCCATGAAAGGCAAGGGTCTCCTCCTGGCAGAAGCTGATCATTACATGCGGGGGGTTGTAAATCCATGCCATGTCCAAAGTGCAGAGGTGGCTCAGAACATGGTGTGTTGCACTACGATATGTACCGATGCATGTATTTAAAACTAGGGGTGTGCGAATATTCGAAATTTCGAATATTTTTCGAATTGTGTTTGCTATTCGATTCGATTCGCACTGGAATTTTACTATTCGAACTATTCGAACTTCCCAAAGACAAATACAGTAAACGTCTGATTGAAAGTGACCCCTTCAGATTTTTAATATGCTTCATCTCATCACACCCCCGTATTGCGGCAAAGCTGCTTTTCAAGCTCCGCTACGGTCGAACTTTGCCAAGAGACAGTCAACGTCCGAGTGAAAGTGGTCCCTAGATTTTCTATATGCTTCACCTCATCACACCCCGGTATTGCGGCAAAGCTGCATTTCAAGCTCCGTTACGGCCGAACTTTGTCAAGAGACAGTCAACGTCCGATTAGAAGTGGTCCCTAGATTTTTCAATATGCTTCACCTCATCGCACCTCGGTATTGCGGCAAAGCTGCCTTTCAAGCTCCGCTACGGTCGCAAATGTATTAACTAAAAAAAATGCTGGTTCCAACATGGAAATGAAAGATGTGGCAGAGTTGCGGGCTACATTAATGATATTTTGGACCTTAAATTTGGGCAGTAAGTCCGAAAAATCGGACGCCGAAGCTTTTTAGCATCGAAAGTTTCAGATGTTCTTATACAACGTCTATGAGGCAGATTTTGAACTCCGGACTTGAAGGGAGCACACCCTTGTCCACCGCATTAGTTGGGCTTCCACAGAAGTTGAAAGAGGAGGAGAGGCTGAGGAAATGGCATCTTTGCCTATCACGTGTAAAGTGTTGTCGGCAACACTTTGGTTGCACCAAATCATGCATAAATACAATTTGGCCTCTACATTGCCATTCTTGATAAAACAACTATGAAACACCACCCCACCAGCGCTTCATCGACCTAGCAAAAAGAAACACTTTCATGTTGCTATCTCATAAGAATATGCTTAGGAATCCTCTCCAACTTTTTTTCTGCAATTTCGCTTTGAAGTATTCGAGAAATATTCTAGAAATATTTGAAAAATATTCGATTTGATTTGCACTCACACTTCAATATTTGAATTCGCTTCGCACCCTACATTTTGCTATTCGCACAGCTCTATGTAAAACCTTATGATGAATTACTCGCTTTATGCAGAGTTCTTATGTCGGTCCATTAATGATCTGAAGGACTTTCTCTACTGACTCGGTGGGTTTGTGCAAAATCATGAAAACCATTTCAGGGTCCCTCTAAGAGGGATAGAGTAAACATCAGTAATATGACGATGCTGACTCTTTTTTTCTCTTTAAAGTAACGTTAGAGCTATGGTGAATGTCATCTGATGCCTTTGCAGTATTAGCGTTTTGCAGTGTGTATCGTGTTAAAAAAATTTTGCATTTAAAAATTTTTATGCTCTTTCTAGTGTTATAATTTGTCTGCTTTGCCTTGTGAGATGTAATGAACAAATCAATCAAGTTATTCCACAGATGCTGCACGTTTTCAATGTTTCTTGGCAGATTTGCTATGCCAAAGTACTGGTGTACCAACTCAAATCTATAAAGGCAGCTCAGCTCTACAGTGAGGTCTCACACAAGGCATCAGTTGATGATGATGAGGGAATTACTGCTTTGAAGAATGCTTTCATTTGTACAATCTTGGCTTCTCCTGGTAAGTATGTTTCTACTTTCTGTATTGATATAACTTAATAATAATATCTGGGGTTTAACATCCCAAAACCACTATATGAATATGAGGGACACCGTAGTGGAGGGCTCTGGAAATTTCGACCACCTGGGGTTCTTTAACGTGCACCTAAATCTAAGTACACAGGCCTCAGACATTTTCACCTCCATCCCGCGATCTTCGGGTCAGCAGTCGAGCACCATAACCACTAGACCACCATGGTTGATATAACTTGCACAGATATTGAAGAAACATGACACTGGGGGGAAAAAAATATGCCCACAGTGTCTGTAGTGGGCTTTCATTCGTTAAACAAGTCTTAAAGGGGTACCAACACGAAAATTTTCAGTTGTAGTTTTTTTGCATCAAATGAAAGGCCAAGCCCTCAAGAACCTAGAAAAGGTAGTGCTAAGCGCGAGTGCGCCCTGAAAAAGTAATTACAGAATGTTTTTAAAAGAGTTTCAGTTCCTACTGTACCCTGATGTCACAACACGGTATGAGCTTCTCGCCACGTGCTCGCCCATTCCAAGGCCGCTCCACACTGTGGCTCCATTGGTGACGCACAAGCAGCCATTTTGAATGTTTTGGTGACGCACAAGCGGCCATCTTGGAAGTTTTGGTACCTGACGTCATCACAACTAGCCAGACTGCTGCGTGAAGTCACCAGAATTAGTACTGTAGCCTGACATCAAGCTATAGTGTCGATGTCAGTAGGTGGCACATGGAGAAATTGACTTTAATGTCGAAATAAAATATTTTATCAGCATTTGCTGAGCTTCACACTTGCTCAGAGCCGTCTCTGCATACAGGAGATTTGTATGGCAGAATAAACTCGCCTTCGAAAAAAAGGTGTCAGTACCCCTTTAATGTACACCATGAGTAGTAATTGCATGCAACCAGTTTTAATGCTAATGTTTCATTTGTGACTGCTGTTTTGCCTCCTAACATTTGTATTTTCTTCCGGCTTTGGAATGCACGCACACTATATATCTATTTCTCCGCCTTAACCCTCTAACGACCATTGACAGAGGCAGTAGTCATGAAGCTTTGTACCAAAGTAACAAATGATGACTACATTGTCAAAAAAAAAAAATTTGTCACACAGTGAATCTATGCTTTCTATACTCATCTGATTGCGTGTAGTTGTGATTCCTGACACTAGATAGACGCACGTGTCCATGTTGTGCGATTTATCTTGCCATTGTGTGCCATTCCTGTCTCACCTTTCATTATATTACTGCCGCTGAGAACCTCTAGCTGCGCCAATTGTGCCAAACTGCGCCAGGTGGTGAAACCTGCTACATCCTGCTACATTTCGGCAAAAATCGCATAATTTGCACCAAGCGTGTGCCGAGACATCATTTTTGTGTCCTTTTGGAGAAGGCCGCCAATAAAGAAATAGTCCCGCTCATGTTCTTGGCTGTGCTCTCCGATGCTGGGGTAACCGTCCGTCCGGCTCGTGGCATCTATGTAGAGCATGCGCTCATTGTTGTGGGCTAGTGTGCGTCCACTTTTGACGTGGCCGCTGCCTCCTAAAGTTGTACAAGACTATAAGATCAATTCATCGGCAATTCTGGATCCTAATGTTTCCGGCCGAAAAAGGTGATGTGGGCGGGAGGGCTGGGCGCACCCTTGTCTACCCCATACTGCGTAAACAAAGTTTTCTACGACAACTACTATATCATTCTGCAGCGTAACTTTAATAAATGGAGTAAATATAGTTTCTAACCATTGTGAGGTTAGAGAAAAGTAGTAATTGGTGCAATTACATGTCTTTGTAAGGTGATGCATGTAGTGTCCCACTATATGTACCACCCACTGGTGGTGCATATAGTGTCCTACATTTACCTTCATTTCTTGATTAGTAGAGCACTGCTATTGATAAATATGACGTTTTAGACGTTCTCAAACATTGACCTTTCACTCTGACATAAATTTTTGTTTGCTTGTTTTAATACGATACTACGGTCAGGATTTATCAATGTTCTCAACCGCGGCAGACACGTGTGAAATTTTACTAAGACACAGAGTCGCAGCATATGCGTACTGGTGTCTTGTTCCTGCTTCTCGACTGCAGTGAGAGCTCATGTTAAATAACATGTGAAATGAGATGCGACGCCTTTCATTACCACGAATTTCATTGAACACAGCGAATATTTCAGGCACAAAGAACAAGTTAATTATTAACCCATGCATTTTGTCCACAAAACTGACCAAAATAAAAACAGCAGCCCAACGATTCTCTACATGAAGCACGACTGCATTTACTTTACTATATAACGTAGGCCTAGGTTCTACTGAAAGCACAAACGTTATCGGAAGAGTCTTTTTTTTTTTTCGCTTGTAAAAAAAAGTTGTGTGGAATTATTACGCAGCTTGCACTTCCATACAATAAATAAAGCATTGGAGAAAGCTTCATTTAATAACAAATATGAACTGTATTGCGGGCAAATTTGAGGTGACCGACGGTCATAGGACTGAAGAAACGGGGGGGTTGGGCACAAGAAAACGAAGAGAAGTAAGTTAATTTCATCTCCTGGAATTTTATTAATAAACATACATTCTTGTATGCGTATATGCATTTCATTAAACATGGTACAACTGTTCCATATTAGAGAAATAAATATTTCTATTTGAAAATGTGGGACTGGTAACTGCTCCAAAAGGCTGATGTGCTGCTCCAAAGCGGGGTTTTATCTGCTCCAGAAGCTGCACCAAAGTGGCTTCAATCAATCACATCACTGAACATGGCTGCCTCCTTACCACAAGAGAACGAATGTGCATGTAAAATAAAGTGTTTTAACGAGTCCTCATCAGATGACAGCTCTGTAGAGTTCTGCATGGAGACGGAAAGTGATGTCTTCCTCGTCTGAGGAGTCTGATGACATTTGGGCCATTCAGTGAAGCCTTCTTCAAGCCATTTTGTTTATGGAATTATGGAACTAAAGGAACACCGTTGAATTGAAATAATGGTGGTGTTTTATTTAAAAAAACTTTTCAAATAGAGTGAAAAGAAAATTTCTGGTAGATTTTGTACATTTTTCTTGTTATTTTCACTGACGTGTATGGCGCGGTTAATAGCCACACCAGCTATGGCAGCTGTATAAAGACTCGTCTACTCAATTTAGTTGCATGCTCAGGGCTAGTAACCCTGGGCACTCAAAATTGAGCCCTCCGCTACATTTTTGAAGTCCACAGCGCCTTAAGGCATCAAACCACAATCATCAAATGCATTCTTCAAGTTTGGAATTGGTTTTCCTCCTGCAAGACAAAGGGAAGCAAAAACTATATCCATCCTTGCTCTTTTGAAAACATTTACTTTACAAGGATGGTACATCTTCCTTTCACTGCTTTGATGCATTGCCACTTTGAGTGGTAAAGACCTTTGTAACCACTTTTCTTGGTGACTAAAGGTGTGTCTTAAATTTGTGTAAATATTGTAGTTATCATTTGTGAGATGCTGTTTGCAGCTTGCTATCTGCAAAAGTAGGCCATTAATAAGCCAGAAATTGATGTTTCCTGTAAAATGCGACGTCTTCAATGTATACTCACTGCCCCATTGCACCACTGAGCCACTGCAGCTGTTGGGATCACAGTTGCGGTTATCATTAGGGTAATGCTTGTGTGCTGTTCAGTCAACTTTTAGTTATTCAGTGGGGTCAAATTTCAGGATTTAAATAAACCTAAGTTCAGCTCATTTAAATGTGTGCCTTCGGTCAGGTTAAGTTAACCAAAAAGTCGAGTTAGCCATAGTCGACTTCTGAAGTCTTCTGAAGTCAGTTGTGTGATCTTGGTGATGTTTCCGAGATCCTGATCTCTTCAGTTTGTCATTAACAGGAATCAACTTGTCTGCTCAGTGCTGCGTCCTTAAAATGAAGTGCTTTAAAATTAAGCTATTTTTCCTGTTTTGTGAATTGCACTGCCGGACTTTACAGTGGCTGCCTGCTTACACAGTACCAAGGCAGAATTACCTATGGTAAATTCCAGGGGCAGATTCAGAGCAGCCTATCAATTTCAGGAGCAAGCACCCTCTTATGGCTATAATCACCCCCTCATGATCCTCAATTGGCACACAGTCCCTATTGCTGAAATATAGTGTGAGAGTGGAAGCGTCCTACCAGAACTGAAGTTAAACAGGATACCTTGCATGTGGTCATCCACTTAAGCTGTTTGCTCCCATCGCCGGTGAAATATTTACTGCACGATTGAGTTGAATACCCACATGTCAGCAGCACCTACAGCATTACTTTTCATGTCCAATTCATCGCCTATGTTGAAACATGTGACATTGTAGTCTTGGCTTACTACTGTTGAGTGAGTGAAGGAGTGCCATGCACTGCGAAAGGTTATCCATGATTTTCTCCATTATGATGAAAGCCATGGCTACCACATCGGCACTAACCTTAGGGAGCAGTAAACAAAAAAAGCATACACAAAGGAAGGGCATACCGCTGATTTCCAGTCCTCTTCATCACTTTTCACTGAGCAGCTTTGACTGTTCTGTTTAGTTGAGGCTCCAAGTCTGTTTAAAATTTATTTTTGGAACACACGGCTCGTGCCCTCACTCTGTAGTTGAAACACATGGGCTCAAAAAAAAAAAAAAAATCAGGAGCCCTTCTCCTTTTGGGAAAATGGGGGCGAGCGAACAGTGGTGTAAATCCAGAAAAATCACAAGGGGGGACACACATCTTGCCATGGCAGCCATTTTGTTTTTATTTTTATTTATATTGTTTTTATTTTTATTTATATAAAAATTAAAATCATGCTTTGAAGTAAAGTTTAAAAAGAAACGAACATGGGTTCCCAGCTCGTGTAACTGCATTGTTGTATTGAGTCAACGCCTCCTCTAGAAAGATGCCTGCCGTGTGAGCCAAAAACCTCCTGCCCTACCCTTTCCCTCCTTCACCGTTTCTAACGAGGGCAGTAGCTGGCGATCCTTGCGGTGGCCGCTTGCAACACACGTTTGCGCATGTGCACATTACCCCCCTCGACGTCACACCACGCCAACCCCATTGAAAACAATAGGGGAGAACGTGGCACCATCTCTCGACAAGCGACCACAACTCAAGGCAGGATGGCTAGAGGAGGCGTTGATTGAGTCTTCTCCGAAAGCGGTCGAGCGAGAGCTGCGATTTCAATAGTCTCACACAGCTGAGTTGTATGGAACACAGGCCTAATCACTACAGAATAAACAGGCATCAACAAAAAAAGTTGATTACTCTGTACTTAATTCTCAAGCAGCTCAAATATATGGTGCTTGAAAGATAAATCTCAAGGGGGGACACCACTTGCAAGGGGTGTCCCTCCCAGCCTGAACACAAGGGGGGTCAGGACCCCCCTTGATTTACGCCAGTGCAGGCGAAGCTTGACGACGGCGTGCCTGACCTACTGCTTCTCTATCCTTCTTTCTTTCTTTCTTTCGCATTGTGCAATGCTCCCTCCTTACATAAGCATTCAGTTTTATTGTAGGTAGCGGCAGCCCCTGGAAGTCTGTTTTCGGGCTGAATCGGCATGGCGTCTTTCATGTTGTTTCCAGCTTTGGTCAGCCTCTAAAATGGCCCAATGAAAAGACCACCACGCGATCATGGAAGTGCGGGTTAGGAATTAATTTTCGCAAAGTTGGAAGTTTCCTGAAATGTGCAATTCCTGATAAAGACCGTAGGTGTTGTCCAGCAGATCACTTTTAGTCCGCCAACACGAAATATTTTAATGAAACTCCCATAGCAAGTGTACTGCTTCCCAATTGTTTTTTGCATCGTCGGTAGAATGCATTTGTATGCTTCAGTTCAGTTCACATTGGGCAAGCATGGGCGCGTGGCCTAGTGGTCGACGCACTCGCTTTCAAACTGGGGAGCCTGGAGTCAAACCCCAGCCCCAGCAAGAAAACTTCTTTTGGAACACCATCACCAGCTTCACAGGTCAGTCAATACAAGCTTCGCTTCAAAAGAGATTGAAAAGTTGTGTTCACTATACGATTGGAATTTACCATGTGAGCGGCTACTCCATCATGCCACTGTTTTTTTAAGGGTTCATGGAAAGGCAGCAACAGTTGTATCATTCATTATTCTGGACATTTTTGTTTTGTGCTGTGCAACATTGCAAGACTGCAAATTTTGAATGTCAGTACACACGCTCCTGGTCAGTGTTCATGTGTGAATGGTGTCTGAATTCATGTATGAATGGATTTGAACACGACCTCTGCACAAAAGCCAGCAGGGCTACACACAGCATTTTGCACCAGTATTTTAAACATTGTGTACAAAGCTGTTATTGCCACGACCAAGTGTAACTTTTTTCACCTACTAAACCCTCAACTTCGTAGCAGTCAAGTCGATTAGAAAAGTATAAGTTCTACTCAGGGCTAAATTCACTGATGTTCACCACAAACAACAACAACAATATGAATGACTGTATCCAGTTAGTCTGCTAGTATAATGATTTCAGCCGGGACACCACCTTCATAAAGAAAAAAAAAAGTTGCGGGAAGAAAGAACTACAATTTGTTGTTGTTCAGCAGCATCAGATGTCAGCTAGTGTGACGTCTTGAGGCACACAGTATTATATAGGGTGTTTTTTTTTAGACATTAGAGGTTTTAAATAAAAAATGCTATGACAGCCAGGCCCCTGTCGTCTTTGCAAACAAACTCTACGCTGAGGCAGAGAAGCTTTGCCGCACCTGAAGTTGAATTGAAATGAATAATTAACAAGAACTAGTTAATTAACTTTTTAATTATGAACTTGAAGGCAGTTGTTTATAGGAAAAAGTTGTAGGATGTAACAATTTATGGCATACCCATTTTTTAAAAGTCCCAAGAAATACGCGTAATTTGAGATATTAATAATCAAAATTGAAGGCCCTAATCCAGGTGATATCGAAACTGAGCGTGCCAGGTGCACAGGAAATGCACCAGCTGTGTGTTACATCAGACCAGATGTTCACTTCACGAACTTTTATAAAAGGTGCGTCATAGTAGATGCTGGTCAGAAAAAACAGCAAGCAGTCTCAAATACACAGGTGTGCTGCTTATTCTTTGTGTTTGGTATGTAGCTAGTGCTTATCAGTTTCTTTCATAAACTCTAAAGAAGTGCAAAGAAGTCTTTCGCTTGTCTGTGAGAAATAGTGCCGCAGTGGCTACTGCGTAGTTTTACGCTGCACAGTGAAAGAAAAGGTGGATGTTGCGTTTTTCTTGGTTACAGCACGAAAGAAGAAGATAAACACTGCATACCACATGCAAACAATAAGCGGTCGAATTGAGTATTTGAGATGAGTTGCTGTTTTTCACGACCAGATTTTACTGCGGTGCGCCTTATTTCAAAGTTCGTCACGTGAACTTCCGCTCTGACGTAACACAGCTGTCACATTTCCTTCGCACCCGGCATGCTCAGTTTCGATATTGGCTCTGTCGGGTCCTTGAATTTCGATTATTAATATCTCAAATTACACGTGTTCTTTGGGATTTTTAAAAAGTGGGTATGTCCATAAAATTGTCATGTCCTACAATTTTTTCGTATAAACAACTGCCCTCATTCAATGATTAAAGTCAGTTAACGAGCTTATGTTAGTTACTCGTTTCCATAGGTTGGAAAAATAAATGGAGCTCACTCAAACTCACTCAAAAATATATTTTGCTCTGAGGGCTCACTCAGATTTTAGACTCACAAATTTTCCTCAACTGGACTCACTTGGACTCACCCTCAATAAAATTTTCTTAACCGCACCCACTCGGACTCAATCTCACCAACATATTACTCAGCCGGACTTACTCAGATTCAGACTCATGGCTTCACCTGAGTCTGAGTGAGCCTGAGTGAGTCGACTCATGAGTCCATTAGCGTGAAATTAGCTTTTTTGACAATGGTGTCAATTCTCTATACGCCAATATCTCACTTAATCGGTGCTCTATGATACGCCTTTTGATCTGGTATTTTCAAATACGAGTTATCAGCGGTGTCAATCAAGTGAGGACATTTTTATGAAATATGCGACTCACATGAGATATTTTTATCAAGAACTTGCCGTAAACGAGTTTGTGGGGAGAGGTCATGGCACCCGGCCCCCCACTCACACCTTTGATCAATAAATGCCAAGGTGGCGCATGAACGCTAGTGCGTTGAAATATGTGTGAATAGACTTCAGTATAAACGTAAGTTGATAATAATGCTGAAGATGAGTAGATAGGACCACAGGTCGGCAATAAAAGGTGGAGCTCATTCGCACTCACTCAAGAAATATATTTTGCGCTTAGGGCTCACTCGGACTCAGACTCACCAAAATTTTCCTCAACCAGACTCACTCAGACTCGGACTCACTAAAATTTTCTTCAACTGGACTCACTCGGGCTCAAGCTCACCAAAATATTAATCACCCGGGCTCACTCAGACTCACGGCCGATCTGAGTCTGAGTGAGTCTGAGTTTGCTGACCTATGCTCATTTCAATGAAACTTTTGGTGTTGCAAAGTTTTTCCTCCGCAGCATAGAGTTTGTTTGCAAAGATGACAGGGGCCTGACTGTCATAGCTTTTTTATAAAATATCTGTATTGACTAAAAAAAAAACACACCCTGTATACCTGGTGCATAATGGGCCGCAGTAGCTCTCCAAGCTTCCTGATGAATCATCGGTTTTAGGTCTAGTGTTTTATGCTTTAGAGTTATTTCTGATCTTTGAAGCTAAAATAGCAACTTCCCTTGCCTGGTAAAAAAGCTCTTGGGTTGACATTACGGTAAAGTACTAATCAAATACAATAGTTTTTACATTAAAGTATAAGTGTAACATCAGAAAGCATGCCCCAATTGCTGCGGTGGAGACGTCAATTGCTGCGGTTTGTTTATGTCACTTTCCCCCCACTTTTATGTCTTCCTTCCATCTGTTTGTTACCTGCCATAGCAGCTCAGAGTAACAAACTGAAAACAATGTTTTCTATATTGTCGTCAACATTAGCTTCTCATGAGGCCAAACAATCTGTGGAATTTCACTGTCTGTTCGCTCAGTGCATGCTTCGGCTGTGCTGTCTAGGCAACATACTCTTCAGAATGCACGTCACTTAGAACTGCGCCAAAATTGCTGTTGTTTTGCTCACTTGTTTTTTGCCTCCCCTAAGAGACAAGGAGAAGCATTCTCTTGGGAAGTTGCAACAAAACCACCAGCCCTAAAGCAGTTGGCAGTAGCCTGTTGTTTCATGTGACCCCAAGCTCATGCATGTAGATGACACCTAGTAGACTCACCTCATATTGTGAGGAGATGTGCACGTATGAAAGTGTGTGCTCAAGGAAATGCTGCTTGTACAAGACCTCCACATTCTTAATATGTCTGAAGGGACTTGTGCCACATGGATGATGCTCGATAATGGTACATTCATGTGGGCACTGCATTGGGACACAAAAAAACACCTTGGGGTTCAATGACGCAAACTGGCGATCCAGTCTTGTTTACTGCTTTCTGAAAATGTTGGATGTTAGCCAGATCTTCTCTTCACACCTTTAAGACACCTTGGTTTAGCAGACCTCCCAATCACAAGGAGGCAACATTGTTACTTGCCTGTCATGTTTACCGCAATCATAACTGATACCCTCTCTTTACTCAATTTTCCCCTTGTAGAGTCAACACCCAATGAATGTCAGGGTCTCCTCTGATAGCAGCCTTTAAAAAAGCACAGTCTCTCTTGTGTTAAGGACGTTCTGTGGTTGATGTTCAGTCAAGTATTCACAAAGCTTTCCACGTCTCATATGCTTCCTGGTTCACTGACACTTTATCTCCACATACACTCCTTCAAGGTAAGTCATGACAGTGTTTGAATTGTCAGCCATAATCAGAGGAAATAGTTGTTGATCCCCAAAATTGCTGTAAGCGACAAAGCTTTTTCAGTAATGACCTCGCCTCAGAGAGTATGCTTATTGCTTTGTGCTTCCCCAACCTAAAGAACAAGTGCTTTCTCTTAACTCTGGATCAGTGTCAGCACACATTCATTTACAAGACATCTTAAATTATTTGTGCTCAATATCATCCAGTAGCAGGTGCTTATCTACGCCATCAGGGGGTGCCTACATGGGGCAGGGGTGTAATTACTGCACATTAAATATTCAGTTCAGCATCTGCAGAATCAGTATTCTTGTGCTTATTTTTTTTTGTAGGTCATCCAGCATTGAGTGGTCCCATCACGGTAATGCTGTATATAGGTGCCATTGTCAATAGCCTAGCTAGCTAATGTTTGCACATAGACATATGCCCAGTTAACAATGAACTCTTCTCTGAAGGGGAACGCTGTTAGCTTCGGCCTCTTTCACCGGTTTGTCTGGATTTGTTCAAGACGGTTGATTTCAGAGTGTGTCTGCTGGTCAATGTGGTAACGTTAGGGTTAAGTAGTGAGAAAATATAAGGTGGCACACATCACCGTTGAGACAGGACTATAGACACACTGCCACCCAGAACAAGAGATCCACTGCACTTCAAGCATGAGGGCAGTAAGCTTCATAATTTACTACACATTTCACCTGCACCTGAAATCTTTATGTTGTGCTGTTATCAATGCCTTTACAGTCTATTAATGTTATCCACTACTTATTAGAACAGTTGATTATGTATTAAATCACCGAAAATGAATTGTTAATCTGTATACAACATGCTCACATCTAAGCAGAAACATTCATGCTGTGTTACAATTACTTCACATGTCCGTTCCCATTTCCTGCAGGTGTTTAGCATCTGATATTAAAGGGACACTAAATAACAATTTATGTCAGAGTGAAAGGCCAATGCTTCAGAACATCTAATATTATACACAGCAGCACATTAGCACTATAGAAATTAAACATAGGACACTATTTGCGCCACCAGTGGGACATTCTGGAACACAAGTCCGATGACGTAGCGGGGTCTCACTGCTATTAGTTGTAATCACAAGTATTCAAACTGCCCATGACAGAAAAGAACATTTCTGTGCATTACAAGATGGAATAAAGTGCAACTAGTGCATTTGTCTGTTTCATGCAAAAAATAACTTTTTGACGTTGAGAAGAAGTTTTGTTCTTGCCGGGCTGTGCTCCACTAAAGCCCCTTGCTCCGTTGTGCCGCAGCGCCAGCTGTCAGGCGGTAAGGCGAGTAAACGGTGGGCATGGCTACATCAAAAGGCCATTGTTAGAGATGGGCGGTTTCAGTTGAGTTAACGGAATGCTTACCAGTAAAACGTGATTTTCTTTCACACTAAGCATTTCATTGGCACGAAACAAGCACTACGAGGTTTCTGGGACGGTAATTCAACAATACATGTTGACTTATTATTTACCTTTAGTGTCCCATTAAATACTTCAGGAGGCAGTACTGTGTTACTAGAAACACCACTGGTCTGTGTGCATCATAATAATGTTACTTTTTGTGTGGTGTTTTGAGCAAGGTTAAGTGCTTCTGATGGGAAACCCTATTCCAGAGTTTTGCTCACATTACGTTTGACACCCACATAAAGCTCGGAAGCCCAACAACAAAAAGGATAAAATCTCATTACTGTGGCTTAGCCTCCATCATATTCTTGACATACATGAACCTTTCGGATGTTTGGAAAAATAAGTAGAGCTGTGCGAATAGCAAAATATTGGGCGCGAAGCAAATTTGAATGTTGAAGTATGAGTTCGAATCGAATAGAATATTTTTCGAATATTTCTCGAATATTTTTCTAATACTTCGAAGTGAAATTGCAGAAAAAAGTTGGAGAGGATTCCTAAGCATATTCTTATGAGATAGCAACATGAAAGTATTTCTGAAAGATAGCAACATGAAAGATAGCAACATGAAAGTATTTCTTTTTGCTAGGTTGGTGAAGCGCTGGCGGGGTGGTGTTTCATAGTTGAATCAAGAATGAGGCAATGTAGAGGCGAAATTGTATTTATCTACATGATTTGGTGCAACCAAAGTGTTGCCGACAACACTTTACACGTGATAGGCAAAGATGCCATTTCCTCAGCCTATCCTCCTCTTTCAACATCTGTGGAAGCCCAACTGATGTGGTGGACAAGGGTGTGCTCCCTTCAAGTCCGGAGTTCTAAATCTGCCTCGTAGACATCAATAAATAAGAACATCTGAAATTTTGGATGCTAAAAAGTTTTGGCGTCCGATTTTTCGGACTTCCTGCCCAAATATTAGGTCCAAAACAGCATTAATTGAGCCCCCACCTCTGCCACATCTTTCATCTCCCTGTTGGAACCAGCGTTTTCTTGAGTTAATACATTTGCGACCGCAGCAGAGCTTGAAAGGTAGCTTTGCCGCAATACGGGGGTGTGATGAGGTGAAGCATATTGAAAATCTAGGGACAACTTCTAATTGGACATTGTCTTTTGACTAAGTTCAACCGTAATGGAGCTTGAAAGGCAGCTTTGCCGCAATAAAAGAATGTAATGAGGTGAAGCATATTAAAAATTTGAAGGGATCGCTTTTAATCGGACGTTTACTGTATTTGTCTTTGGGAAGTTCGAATTGTTCGAATAGTAAAATTCCAGTGTGAATCGAATCGAATAGCAAACACTTCTCGGAAAATATTCGAAATTTCGAATATTCGCAGACCCCTAAAAATAAGTCATCATCTGACAATCTCTAGAATGCTCGTGGCTCTGAGAAAAGCATACCCCAGGCAGATACTGTGAAGGAATGTAGGAACAAAACACTCCTCAGCATGCTCCATTGGCACCGTTGTGAGCAGAGGGCAAGGGAACAATGGTGGCACCTCTTACAGTGCTGGCGCAGCATCTCTGCCCCTTATAAACAGTGTCACCACCCTAGCAGGGGCACATGCATGAAGGCACCCTAAAGCGTCTCCACAAAATTTGCAGCATATGACGTGCATAATATTGCAGCTATAATTTATATGGAAGAACACATTTGTGTAGTCCCAAATGGAATTGTTTCCATTTACATGTTTGCATGCTTTGGTAACAATGGATTCATTCAGACTCAGAAATGTGCACTTGGGACTACTTCATGGTCTACCAACCCTCCCAATTTACCTGGGAGACTTCCGAATATTGAGCGATTCTACGGGCACTGCCATTATTGATTGTACGAGCATTGCCATAAATCTCCCCAAAAACAGCGCTAGCTGTTTTCCGGAAGAACTAAGGACATCAGTTCTAAAATTTTCCAATTGTGTGCGGAACGCTCATGTCACTTTCAACACAGTGCACTGGTGTCATGCAGAAAAACGCATTAAAGCTGGCAAGGTGCTATAGTTGTCACTGGACATTTGTCCGTTAATTATGCATGCATGCACACGCTATGTATTTACGGTTACCAATATGATCACTGACATCTACAAACTTTACTGGCAATCATTCGTTTGTGACGTCGCTGCAGCACTGAGAAACAGTAATACGTGCACCAGTTTTCTTCTGTCGCGTCGCCCCCCTCCCCCCTCCTCGGCTCTTCCACTTTATGGATCTCCCAAATTTCGAGGTCACCAAGTTGGCAGGTATGGTATAGTGATTACATGTTGCATTTCTATAAAATTACTCATGAACGTGTCAAGTTTCTGCTGCTGGCATTTCCATAATGCATTGACAGCACCTGTGCAGTACCAGCAGGTGAAGCAGATGTGTGCCAGCTGCTTGCACGTCCTATAAATGAGTGCTTTCTATAAATGAGAGCAGAAGTAACAATGCCATCCTTGTATGAGCTTGCATCAAGTTTTCTTTTTTCTGCCAGCTTTCTTTGCAAGCTGGCAAGAAAAGAGTGTTCCACACTCGCCGTAATGGCTACGAGCAGTGCTGACTAACACTCCCAGGGTTTGCATGCACATAAATACCCAATAAAGCGGACGAGGGGATGACTGTAGCCGTAGCTTGATTGGTAGAGCATCGGGCGTGTTATCCGAAGGTTGCAGGTTTCATCCCTGCCGGCCGCAAGTTGTTTTTTCATCCACTTCATTGCCTTCGCATTTATATCACAATTACTACTATACACTTGAAACAGTACAATTAACGTCCCCTATATCTTCCTTGGCTTTATTATCTGCTGGTTTTCATTAAGGTTGTGCCAAACAAAGAAACGAGCCCTCAGAATTTCCTTCCTTCATTAGTTTTTTCCTTGTATATTGAATTTTCTGCACTCAATAACTTCAGACTGCGTGCCCTTATCAGTGCCATTCTTTCTATCTGTCCTTACAATACTCAAATGAAAAATAGGGGTTTAAAAAGTGTTAGAGGCCCCCTTTAAAGCTCACTAGTTAGAGGATGCAATGTATGCATTAGGCTGTCTCTTTGGTCCTTCTGAAAATAAGGTACAATGGAATCATTTACTACAGAAATACTGAAGTTGGCTATCATTACTTGTATCCTTTATGTATGTTTTGGTATGTTCTAGCTGTGTAAGCATAGGTAACTGCATGCTTTCTTGCTTCTTAGATGTAGCGCCTCATACTAATATCTCTCTTTGTACAGTAACCTCTGTAGTGAATAGCACAAAGTGTATAGGGTGTCAAGGACAACACGTAGTGATAAAAGGCACTTTTAGCAACTTATCTTATTGTGTGTTAGTTTTGTGTCCAATACACTGAGCACTAGATACAAAGATCATGTACCAATAAGCCAAAATTTAAGCTGCCTACATTAACCCTTCTCCTATTATTATGGAACAATATATTCACACGAAAGCATCAAATGACTTATTGAGATAAAAAGCTGGTGTCTGTCATGGCCAAATGGAGCCTAAATTCCCTATAGGCTACAACGCCACGTCACGTGTGCACCTCGATGGAGTAAAGCGATGAGAAAGGGAACACTTGCTGGCACACAGGTGTTGCAGGATGGGAGAAGGCATCACCACTACGCCACGTCGTCCCCCTGCTCTCACAAGCCTGTGTCATCTGCGTATTCCTTGTCCATGCAAATTCTCCCTTGAATTCTAGCTTCACCTTGGTAATAGCTGTAAAGAAAATTAATGTTTAAAAAACAGAATAAATCCAAATGAAAAAACGTTGGTGGCACCAAGCTTTGAAGCTTCAACCCCACACTTAGAAGCCGAGTACTAACTTGCCCACTGGGCTTACGGATAGCAGCTCTGTGCTGTATGACATCGTGCTACTAGGACAGAAATTTTGACGTCATTGCTTTCATCACATCAAGCTCAACAATGGAAGTTTTGATCCAAGTAACATGATGCGATAAAGCATAGCACACAGGCTTGCTATCTAGAAGGCATTGCGTGTGGTTCGTATCTCTGTCTGTCACCCCCCCAGCAGACAGCTGCTGTGCACCTGTCTGCTGGTCTTGGTGGCCACTGCTGCTTCCTTGGTCTCACGTCACGCTGGATGTCGGTGGCACATGGTGTTGACACCACAGGCTGCTGCTGCTTGCTGGCGCGGGTGTTAAGTTTAAGATAACTTTTCCTGGGCTAGTTGGCCAATACTTGAAGGAGTCGTCATAGTGCAGAATGACTCTCACAACCCGTAGTGTCTGGGGGCTGTTGTGTGTTTGTTTAATTTTGTGCTACGATTACTCCTTTAATGGACTTTGATGCTTTTGCATTTACAACTCATAAGAAGTGCTTCAATATTCCCAGATATTCCATTTTTAATTGTACACGCAGAAAGCTGAACCAACACTCAACTGAACTTTGTACTAAAGTCAGCATTTCTTGGGCTACACTGTGATCCTCTATAAAAAGGAAGACTTGAGTGTAGGGATGGGTGAATATAAACTTCAGGGTCGAAGTGAATTTGAAGCGAATAGTGATTTGGTCGAATAATTTTGAATCAAATAGTTCAACTAGTATATATCACATATTTTAAAGAAAAATGAGCATTTTTGTTAGGACCCAACTAACTTGCAAAATATTGGAGCTAGGCTTGTGTGAATGTCACTTTTTTGGTTTGAAGTGAAGTGGAAGCAACTTTGAACAGTAGCAAGATTTGAATAGCAGTAGGGTGCAAGTTATAAGTCGTACAATACGTTATATTTCAAAATTTACTATACTTAGCGCATATAAGCCTGTATAACACGCTTTTAAACTTTAAAAATAATGAATTGAGATGAAGGCAATATATACATTTAATCTTGAAGAGTAGCTTCGTGGCAGTGCAGATTTCTCCTGAATGCTAAAACTTAAGCGCAAAACGAGCGCAGCGGACGAAACGACGAGGACAAGCGCTAAAGTTCCATAATGCTAAAACTTTAGCGCAAAACGAGCGCAGCGGACAAAGAAACGACGAGGACAAGCGCTTGTCCTCGTCGTTTCTTTGTCCGCTGCGCTCGTTTTGCGCTAAAGTTTTAGCATTATGGAATACCAACCGCTCCCACACCTTGCTTCTCCTGAATGGGTGGTTTCACGGCATAGCAATAACATGCTGCAGTGAAACCATCTTTATAGGGTCAAATATACATATGGTCAAATATACATATATTCGTTCATTTCGAATACTGCGACATTTCGAATAACCTAAATTCGTGTTGAAGCAAATTAGAATGCTGTAATATTTGTTTGGATATTTGAAGTGTTCGAATATACGCCATCCCTGCTTGAGTGTAAAGCAAATGGAGATTTCTCGTTCTGGCAAGTGCTCAGACTTGACACTGATGACTTGTTCTTGCTAGGACTGGTATCCCTGAGTAGTGTATTGACATAGCTTCAGCCAGCACTTTCAGCAAGTGTGCCAGAAAACTGAGAGCTGCTTGTTAGTATGTGCCTTTTAACTGTGTACAGCAGCTGCCATGGTGGTCCAGTGGTTATGGTGCTCGACTGCTGACCCTAGCAAAAATTCCCAATAAAAAACCAATAGCCTATTGGGTTATTGACACCTATTGGTCTATTGGTTCTATAGGTCTATTGGAACTGTATTTGGCTATTGGTCTATTGGTTCTATATCAGCCTACTGGACCTATATTGGTGTATTGGTTCTCTATTAGCCAATTGGAATTATATTGGCCTATTGGTTCTGTATTTGCCTGCTGGCATTGTATTAGTTTTGTATTTGCCCACTTCTCAGCCCCATTAGAATTAGTCTTGCGCAAGTGTTTTATGGGTGTCTTGTCGTCATGCAGAAGGCCCACACTGTGGCAGCGCCCCTGCAATGATAATCACAGTGGATGAATGAGGCATATGTTCAAATATATTCTCATAATCAAAACTACAAGTGCTTCTTCTGGCCCTTGATGATGTTGGCGATCTTGCGGGCGACTATTTTGCCAAGGCAATTATGTCTTGTGTCAATTTCTTCTGGACTGCCTCATCCGCACTCGAGGAAGTGCCTGAAAGATTCTGTAAATAAACAGAGCCATGAAATCAGAAAACAGTAACACATGTTTAATTAAAGTTTACCTTCAAAGCAATGTATAGAAAGTAGACGGCACAGTGAGAAATTATCTAGACCTTAATTCACTGCACGTGTTCACAATGTTGCAGGAGCTGAACTATAGCAAAAAACTGAGTGAAATATTACACACCCAACTGTGGCTTATTGCGTGGAAGAAAACAGTATATCGGCAAAATTTTGCGGCAAAAAAGGAAGGAAAAGAAAGGGGCAAAATTTTTTTAAAAATTAAGCAGCACCTTATCCCGTTTACCACGCTTGCGTCCTGTGTTTTTTGAGCTGTACCCAAGAATGAACTGCAAACTCGTCCTTAAATTACAGCAAACTCAATAATCACTTACTATCTGTGACGTGCTCTTTTTCACGATGGTGGTGCGACTATCATACCTAGAGCATGCCACTAAATCTCAACTTAAAGATGGCATGAAATAAATTAAGCTAGGGTAGATTCACGATGAGGCAACGGTAATATGTAAGACAGTAGTAAAGGCAGCCTAGATTCCATATCGTTGCAAGCCCAACACAGCAGTCAGGCTGCAATGAGTTGGATATAACACACGTGCTGCATGTTACGTGCTTATGCAATTAAGCCAACAACATTAATAAACCCACTCCTGCGATAGCCCTAATTGGGCTGCAGTATGTAAAAATAAAAAAAATGTGAAATAAAAAATCGCACCAGTGCAGTACATATGCTATGCACATTTTGTATAATGAATTATCATGTGGCCTTCTGTGGTTCTTGTGACATTATGTCGAACAAGTATGATAAGCCGATTGGCGCGCACTACAACACACAAACAGCATCGACTAGAGCGTTTTACTATGAGGCGATAAACGCGTTTTCGGCTTAACACGCACATTGTAAATACTTACAAAGGGCTTGCGAGACCCCAACTACACTCACGAGCAGGGCGCCTGTCCTTTACCTCTAACCTATGCTACGTTTTTTTGTGCATACTGACAAACACAAAAACAAACTGCAATAATATATGCGCTCAATCATTCAACTTCTGAGAGCGTGTGGACTTGCAATCGAGGCGTTGCTGGTCTCGCTGTCATCAAATACCGGAGACAAAGGACGAGGGACTTGTTTTCCCGACCTTCGTCCCAAGTTTGAATACAAAAAAAGGTGATATCAAATAAATACTAAATAGGAGTAACTACCATGCCCACTCAACTCACCAAACAATCGGAGCACATGGGCCTTGTTGCTCGTCTTGCCATTATTCTTGGTGCCACTTTGTAGAGTCGAAATCGGTCGAAATCCAAGACATTTATGGCTCATAACGTCTCCATCTGGTGCACGCTGAACACAGTCTTCACGTTATCGTCGCGGAAGCACACTAAAGCAAACATCGTGTAAGCAGGCTTACGTGAAGCATCGAGATACACAAAGCGCGCGCTATGGCGACAGACACAACGTTTTGGCTTAGCTTGGCCGCAGGCTGGGCTTGTCTTCGTATCGGCCGAGCGCGGATGGCGCGCCAAACGCACGGTCGGTCGCGTTTGCAGATCCACAATTCTTTCTCCTGTATCTTTACAGCACTACTTATATTGCTTAGCATAAATAGTTATAAACTTTACATATTATCCAAAGCTTATCTTAAAGCTTAGCACATGGCTTAGCCTGCTTAACCAAGGAACGTGTAAAAAAAAATGTTCACACATGCAGCGTCGCCACGCCGAGCACCGTCTCACTTTTTTTTTTGTTCGTCACATGGCTGGTTCTATGCCGGTTGTGATCTCATGGCGGTTTCTTTATTATTATTATGTGGTGTCTGTGTTGTCGATTCCTTCGCAAGTTCTTCTTTAGCGTGTTTTACTATAGTGCCCGTTTACCGCACGGCATGTACGGAGACACCGTACCGCCGTGGTCGACACGCAGCCTTTTTATATAACTCTTTTTAGTTGCGTGAGTTGCTAACTGCACACGGTGTCTCACGGTGTACGATTAAGCTCAATCGGGATCAGACTTATCAAAAGTGAATTGATCCCGTCTGCAGCTTGCGTATAATATAGCCAATCATGATCAAGAAATTTGATCGGGATCGGGTCCGACGCGCTCAATCAGTCATAAGATGTTATAAACAGCTACCAATAGGCGGTAGCTGTTTGAACAATAAAACTCCTGTTGGCCTTATACATCTTCTGTTAGTACATTAAGAAACCAATAGGAGTACTTATTTGACCAATACAACTCCTATTGGCCCAATAAGTCACCGATAGGCAGCACCGATTTGACCAATACAACTCCTATTGGTCCAATAAGACACCAAAAGGCAGCCCCTATTTGACCAATACAACTTCTATTGGTCTAATAAGACACCAATAGGTGGTGGCTGTTGGTGTCTATTGGTACCCATAGAAGTCTTATACAACCAATACAGCTCCAATAGATGTCCTATAGAACCAATAGCGATTTCCTATTGGACCAATAGGAAAAATCCTATTGGCATTTTTGCTAGGGGAGCCAATGGTCGCGGGATCGAATCTCGGCTGTGGTGGCCGCATTTTCGAGACAGAACGGAAAATGTTTGAGGCCTGTGTGCTTAGATTTAGGTGCACGTTAAAGAATTCCAGGTGGTTGAAATTTCCAAAGCCCTCCACAACGGCATCCCTCATAATCATATCGTGGTTTTGGGATGTTAAATCCCATCAGTTATCATTATTATTATTAACTGTGTACTGCACTCTAAAGAGGCTATAAAATTATGGCTGCTATTCTTTCAGTCTGGGCTCTGGCAATGTGCATGTTGCAGTGTTGTTACACACTGCAGGGTGTGTTTCAAACAGTGCTGGCCCTTTCGCATCATGTGCCTATCACCTGTTTTTTTCTTTTTTTTACCTCTCTGCAGGATTCGCAGCATTGGAAAAAAACTATTGCAGAGCATAATGTCCTGGCAGCCAGCAACTTTACAAAAACATCACGTTTGAATTAATCGCTATCCGCGATGTGCAGCGCCTATAGGGGCGCCATTGAAAGCCGCGTAGCGGCGGCCGTTGGAGCCGCTCGCGGGTCGCGTAGCAGACGCCTCATTTGCGCGCGTGCGATTCGCCGGTTGTGCGCGTCCCAGATAATTACTTTTGCGGCAACAGTGTGCGGAGCCACACTTTATACGAAATGGAGCTCATCGTAAGTACACCGCTTTCTTTATAACGTCCAGATCACTATAACGCCTGCATGCGTTGACGCGTGAACCAATTTTTTTTCTCGCACATTAGCTTCGTTTACGTGCCATGTGCTGATATAGTAGATTTTGAGGCAGCGCTGTCGCACCGGCGTATAGATTTCACAGGGTCGGCCACGTGAAGGGTCAGCGTTGGTAAAACTTTGAAACCTGCACGATAAACTTGTGAAAAAATAAACGATAAGCTTGTCATCATCGGATCGCATTCCAGTGCCATCAATAGGTAGAATGCAGCCGATTTCGTACAGCACACGTGTGATTCCACGGCGCTTTTTTAAAGGAGCCGTCACCTGCCCTACATTCTCTCGCATTGCGCTTCGCGCCATTCGTTTTTCAAGTGAGCCAAGGTATCGCGTCTTATCAGTAATAACAACCTCATGTGAATTGTAGTGTCTACAATGCAGGCGAGGCGACCAAGTGTAAACGTAGTAGCGTTCGCTGAAAACGTAGCGACAAAAAAGAAGAAATAAAAACACGGTAATCGTTCTAACACTGCCGTAAACAAAGCGCGATTGCTTAGCTTCTACGTCGTACAGCCGCAATCCACCGCCGCCGTCGCTTTCGCTCATGAAATAGCACCGGAAACCTGTAGATGTGCGTTCCTGGCGATTTTTTGTGTGTGTTTGAGCAGCCGACAACGCAGCAGGTATTTTTCGACATCGCTGAGGCCCGCCA